>NC_092766.1:4969660-4999983 GCF_047496795.1 Chiloscyllium punctatum
GATAAACTCTCAGGGGAAGGCGGATGGGGAAAATCAACAGAAGGAGACCTCACGGGTGAGATGGAGGGGTTTGGCAACGACGTGAAGTGGACAAAGGGTGCCCTGTCTACGTGGGCAGGTCAGTGGCTCAGAATCTGACAGGGAGTAAATTGTCTACCAACCCCCCCCAAAGCCAGTCCCACCATCGACAACAATTCCTACAGTGCAGAAAGAGGTCCATGGAGTCTGCAGAGACCCTCCGAAAAGCATCCCACCCTATTCCAGTAACACACATTTACCTTGGCTTTACCCACCCTAACCCGCACATCCCTGGGCACTATGGGACAATTCCCCATCGCCAATCCACCCTAACCTGCACATCCCTGGGCACTATGGGACAATTTCCCACGGCCAATCCACCCTAACCTGCACATCCCTGGGCACTATGGGACAATTCCCCATCGCCAATCCACCCTAACCTGCACATCCCTGGACACTATGGGACAATTTCCCATGGCCAACCCATCCTAACCTGCACATCCCTGGACACTATGGGACAATTTCCCATCACCAATCCACCCTAACCTGCACATCCCTGGACACTATGGGACAATTTCCCATGGCCAATCCAGGCTAACCTGCTCATGGGAACCTAGACTGTAGCTTTAGTGTGCAGGACCTGCAGTGTAGGGAGGTTAGGAACATGGCATCAATCTCAAAAGAGGGTGCCTGTAAACAGGAAAGTGGCTTGAAGTGTGTATACTTCAATGCAAGAAGTATACGAAATAAGGTAGGTGAACTTGCAGCGTGGGTTGGTACCTGGGATTTCGATGTTGTGGCTATTACGGAGACATGGGTAGAACAGGGACAGGATTGGCTGTTGCATGTTCCAGGGTTTAAATGTTTTAGTAGGGTCAGAGGTGGGGCTAAAAGAGGGGGAGGTGTGGCATTGCTTGTCAAAGATAGTATTACAGCGGTGGAAAGGACGGTGGATGAAGACTCGCCATCTGAGGTAGTTTGGGTTGAGGTTAGGAATAGGAGAGGTGAGGTCACCCTGTTAGGAGTCTTTTACAGGCCTCCTAATAGTCCTCGAATCGTTGAAGAAAGGATTGCGAAGATGATTCAGGAGAAGAGTGACAGTAATAGGGTGGTTGTTATGGGGTCTTTAACTTTCCAGATATTGACTGGGAAAGCTATAGCTCAAGTTCGTTAGATGGGTCAGTGTTTGTGCAATGTGTGCAGGAGAGTTTCCTGACACAATATGTAGATAAGCCAACAAGAGGTGAGGCCATACTGGATTTGGTTCTGGGTAACGAACCAGGCCAGGTGTTAGAACTAGAGGTAGGTGAGCACTTTGGGGACAGTGACCACAATTCGGTGACTTTTACTCTAGTGATGGAGAGGGATAAGTGTGTACTACAGGGTAAGAGTTATAGCTGGGGGCAGGGAAATTATGATGCGGTGAGGCACGACTTAGGATGTGTGGATTGGAAAAGTAGGCTTCAAGGGAAGGGCGCAATCGATATGTGGAACTTGTTCAAGGAGCAACTATTGAGTGTCCTTGATAAGTATGTACCTGTCAGGCAGGGAGGAAAGGGTCGTGTGAGGGAGCCGTGGTTTAATAAGGAATTGGAATCCCTTGTTAAAGGGAAGAGGGCGGCCTTTGTAAAGATGAGGCGTGAAGGTTCAATTGGGGCGATTGAGAGTTATAAGGTAGCCAGGAAGGATCTAAAGAGAGAGCTAAGAGCAGCAAGGAGGGGACATGAAAAGTCCTTAGTTGGTAGGATTAGGGAAAACCCAAAGGCTTTCTACAGGTATGTCAGGAATAAAAGAATGACTAGGGTAGGAATAGGTCCAGTCAAGGATAGTAGTGGGAAGTTGTGTGTGGAGGCTGAAGAGATTGGGGAGGCACTGAATGAATACTTTTCGTCAGTATTCACTCAGGAACAGGACATTGTTGCCGATGTGAATACTGAGTCACAATTAATTAGAATGGATGGCTTTGAGGTATGTAGGGAAGAGGTGTTGGAAATTCTGGAAAGGGTGAAAATAGATAAGTCCCCTGGGCCTGATGGCATTTATTCTAGGATTCTCTGGGAAGCAAGGGAGGAGATTGCAGAACCATTGGCCTTGATTTTTATGTCCTCATTGTCTACAGGAGTAGTGCCAGAAGACTGGAGGATAGCAAATGTGGTTCCCTTGTTCAAGAAGGGAAGTAGGGACAGCCCTAGTAACTATAGGCCAGTGAGTCTCACTTCTGTTGTGGGCAAAGTCTTAGAGAGAATTGTAAGGGATAGGATTTATGAACATCTGGATGGGAATAATGTGATCAAGGATAATCAGCATGGTTTTGTGAAGGACAGGTCGTGCCTCACAAACCTTATTGAATTCTTTGAGAAGGTGACTAAGGAGGTAGATGAAGGGAAAGCGGTAGATGTGGTGTATATGGATTTTAGTAAGGCGTTTGATAAGGTTCCCCATGGTAGGCTACAGCAAAAAATACGGAGGTATGGCATTGAGGGTGAGTTGGAGGTTTGGATTAGGAATTGGCTGGCTGGAAGGAGACAGAGGGTAGTAGTTGATGGTAAAGGTTCATCTTGGAGTGCAGTTACTAGCGGTGTTCCGCAAAGATCTGTTTTGGGACCATTGCTGTTTGTCATTTTTATAAATGACCTGGAGGAAGGGTTAGAAGGTTGGGTGAGCAAGTTTGCGGATGATACGAAAGTCGGAGGAGTTGTAGACAGTGAGGAAGGATATGGCAGGTTACAGCGGGATATAGAGAAGCTGCAGAGCTGGGCAGAAAGGTGGCAAATGGAGTTCAATGTGGGTAAGTGTGAGGTGATTCACTTTGGTAAGAGTAACAAAAAGATGGGGTACTGGGCTAATGGTAGACTACTTGGTAGTGTGGAAGAGCAGAGGGATCTTGGTGTCCATGTACACAGATCTCTGAAAGTTGCCACCCAGGTAAATAGTGCGGTGAAGAAGGCATATGGCGTACTGGCTTTTATTGGTAGAGGAATTGAGTTCCGGAGTCCTGAGGTCATGTTGCAGTTGTATAAGACTCTGGTGTGGCCACATCTGGAATATTGTGTGCAGTTTTGGTCGCCATATTATAGGAAGGATGTGGAGGCACTGGAACGGGTGCAGAGGAGGTTTACCAGGATGTTGCCTGGTATGTTCGGAAGATCCTATGAGGAAAGGCTGAGGCACTTGGGGCTGTTTTCATTGGAGAAAAGAAGGTTTAGGGGTGACTTGATAGAGGTGTGCAAGATGATTAGGGGGTTAGATAGGGTTGACAGTGAGAACCTTTTTCCACGTATGGAGTCAGCTATTACAAGGGGACACAGCTTTAAATTAAGGGGTGGTAGGTATAGGACAGATGTTAGGGGTAGATTCTTTACTCAGCGAGTCGTAAGTTCATGGAATGCCCTGCCAGTAGCAGTGGTGGACTCTCCCTCTTTATGGGCATTTAAACGGGCATTGGATAGGTATATGGAGGATAGTGGGTTAGTGTAGGTTAGGTGGGCTTGGATCGGCGCAACATCGAGGGCCAAAGGGCCTGTACTGCGCTGTATGTTTTCTATGTTTCTATCCCTGGACACTACGGGACAATTCCCCATGGCCAGTCCACCCTAACCTGCACATCCCTGGGCACTATGGGACAATTCCCCATGGCCAATCCACCCTAACCTGCACATCCCTGGGCACTATGGGACAATTTCCCATGGCCAACCCACCCTAACCTGCACATCCCTGAGCACTATGGGACAATTCCCCATGGCCAATCCACCCTAACCTGCACATCCCTGGGCACTATGGGACAATTTCCCACGGCCAACCCACCCTAACCTGCACATCCCTGGGCACTATGGGACAATTTCCCATGGCCAATCCACCTTAACCTGCACATCCCTGGGCACTATGGGACAATTTCCCATGGCCAACCCACCCTAACCTGCACATCCCTGGGCACTATGGGACAATTTCCCATGGCCAACCCACCCTAACCTGCACATCCCTGGGCACTATGGGACAATTTCCCACGGCCAATCCACCTTAACCTGCACATCCCTGGGCACTATGGGACAATTTCCCATGGCCAACCCACCCTAACCTGCACATCCCTGGGCACTATGGGACAATTTCCCATGGCCAACCCACCCTAACCTGCACATCCCTGGGCACTATGGGACAATTTCCCACGGCCAATCCACCCTAACCTGCACATCCCTGGGCACTATGGGACAATTTCCCACGGCCAATCCACTCTAACCTGCACATCCCTGGGGCACTATGGGACAATTTCCCATGGCCAACCCACCCTAACCTGCACATCCCTGGGCACTATGGGACAATTTCCCATGGCCAACCCACCCTAACCTGCACATCCCTGGGCACTATGGGACAATTTCCCACGGCCAATCCACCCTAACCTGCACATCCCTGGGCACTATGGGACAATTTCCCACGGCCAATCCACCCTAACCTGAACATCCCTGGGCACTATGGGACAATTTCCCACGGCCAACCCACCCTAACCTGCACATCCCTGGGCACTATGGGACAATTTCCCACGGCCAATCCACCCTAACCTGCACATCCCTGGGCACTATGGGACAATTTCCCACGGCCAACCCACCCTAACCTGCACATCCCTGGGCACTATGGGACAATTTCCCACGGCCAATCCACCCTAACCTGCACATCCCTGGGCACTATGGGACAATTTCCCACGGCCAATCCACCCTAACCTGCACATCCCTGGGCACTATGGGACAATTTCCCACGGCCAATACACCCTAACCTGTACATCCCTGGGCACTATGGGACAATTTCCCATGGCCAACCCACCCTAACCTGCACATCCCTGGGCACTATGGGACAATTTCCCACGGCCAATCCACCCTAACCTGCACATCCCTGGGCACTATGGGACAATTTCCCATGGCCAATCCGCCCTAACCTGCACATCCCTGGACACTATGGGACAATTTCCCACGGCCAATCCACCCTAACCTGCACATCCCTGGGCACTATGGGACAATTTCCCATGGCCAACCCGCCCTAACCTACACATCCCTGGACACTATGGGACAATTTCCCATGGCCAATCCACCCTAACCTACACATCCCTGGGCACTATGGGACAATTTCCCACGGCCAACCCACCCTAACCTGCACATCCCTGGTCTGTGGTAAGGAAGAGAGTGATAAATCGGGAATGTAATGCGATAGGAGTTTGTGGAGGCCAGGTCATTCAGTTTATTTTGAACAGAGTTAGATAAGTTCTTGATTGCCATGGGGGTCAAAAGTTACATGGTTTTAAAAGACTACCAACCATGATTGGATGGCAGAGCACAGTGATTGGGGCAAATGGTCTCATTTCTCCTCCCGTATCTTATAGAATCCAGAGGAAACCCACATAGACACAGGGAGAATGTGCAAACTCCGCATGGAGTTGAGCCTGGGTCTCTGATGATGTAGGGCAGCCGTGCTAACCACTGAGTCACCATGCCGCCCAGGAACAAGTTGGGAATGGTCTGCAGTCAGGTCCACACACGGCATATCTTGGACAATATCCAGGCTCGCGCTGACTCGCAACATTCACACTATCGAAATACCAGGCAGTGAATATTTCTGAAAGGAATTCCCCTGTACCGTCATCACTGTATACCCTCACTATCAACCTCCCGGGGGTTACCATTGACCAGGAAGTCGGCAGGACCTAGCTGTATAAACACGGTGGTGACATGGGCAAGATAGAAGCTGGGAATCCCCGCCAGCAAGTCACTCACCGCGTGATTCCCATGAAAGTCTGTCCCACCATCGACAAGGCGCGAGTCGGGAGTGTGAAGGAGTTCTCCCCACTTGCCCTGGATCAGCGCAGCTCCAACAACATGCAAGAGTTCAACTCCGTCCTGGACAAAGCAGTCCACTGGTTTGGCACCACATCCACAAGCAGACACTCCCTCTACCACTGACGCTCAGTCGTAGCAGTGTGTACCATCTGGAAGATGGACTAGACCAGACCCCCTCAAAATACTCGAAGAAGGTAGTGTGCTGAGTTCCAGATGCGGTTTGATCGGTCAGTTAAGCAAAACGTAATTTATGGAATCGTAGCCTGCCTCCTGCACAGAAAGAGACCGTTCAGCCCCAGAAGGTCCGTGCTACCTCTCTGCAACTCACCCAGTCCCCTTATCCTCACATCCACACACCCCCCAACCTCCACACCATCTCCCTAATTAATGGAGGGAAGGTTAAGGGGAAGGTTTCCTTACCAACAGCCCCATGAGCTGATTTGACAGGGTGGGAGAGGGTTAAGGAGATCAGGACCCCTGCTCCCCACCCCGCACCCCGCTCTGACATGTGCACACACACACACACACATTCTTATTGAATGGTGGAGCAGATAGAACAGCCTACCCCAATTCCTAACCAATCCTTTTGACTTGCGGCATCAAAGAGATAGGAGCAGGATTAGTCCATTCGGCCCATCAAGTCTGTCCCGCCACTTGATCACAGCTGATAAGTCTCATAGTCCCAGTCTCCCTGTCGCCCTTAACTCCCTTACCAGTCGAGGGCCTGTGTGTCTCATTATGGCAATGGGTTCCACAGAGTCCCCCCACCCTCTGGCTGAAGGAATTCCTCCTCATCTCAGTTCGAAAGAATCGTCCCTTTACTCTGAGGCTGCGCCCTTTTTTCTCGTCTCTCCGGGCCTCTCAGTATTTCTGTAAGTTCCAGTCACATCCCCCTCTCATCCTTTGAAGCTGTAACAAGTTCTCCCGGGAGGCTGAGGGGGTGACCTTACACAGGTTTATAAAATCACGAGGGGCATGGAATAGGGTGAATAGACAAAGTCTTTTCCCTGGGGTGGGGGAGCCCCCAGAACTAGAGGGGCATAGGTTTAAGATGAGAGGGGAAAGATTTAAATGGGACGAGAGGGGCAGATTTTTCACCCAGAGGGTGGTTCGTGTTTGGACCGAGCTGCCAGAGGATGTGGTGGAGGCTGGCACAATGACAACATTTAAAAGGCATCTGGATGGGGACATGAATAGGAAGGATTTGGAGGGATAGGGGCCATATGCTGGCAAATGGCACTAGATTTATTTAGGATATCTGGTCAGCATGGACGAGTTGGACCGAAGGGTCTGTTTCCGTGCTGGATCTCTGTGAATACAGAGCTAGATTTTTCGACTGCTCCTCATATGACAAATCTTTCAGAGAACAAAGTAACAAAACAGCACAGGAACAGGCCCTTCGGCCCTCCAAGCCTGCGCTGACACATTTTGCCCTTCCATACTAAAACTGTCTCGATCTACAGGATCCGTGTCCCTCTATTCCCTTCCTGTACAAACAGGTGCCTTTTTAAACGCTGCTGTGGTGTCTGCGTCCTCTGGCAACATGTTCCAGGTACTCACCCCCCCCCCCCACCCCACTCTGTGTGAAAAACTTGCCTCTCACATCTCTTTTAACCCCCCCCCCATCCCCCGCACCTCGACCCTGTGTCCCCTCGTCACTGACCCCGCCATTCTGGGGAAAAGCCTCATACTTCCCACTCTATCCACTCCATTCACAATCTATAAACTTCGACCAGGTCGCCCCTCAACCTCCTGCGTTCCGGTGAAACCCAGTCTTATCCAACCTTGCTTCATCGCTAAAACCCCCCCATACCAGGCAGCATCCCGGTAAACCTTTTCTGTACCCTCTCTAAAGCACCTTGTGAACCTCCTCCCGGGCCCCCGTCCAACTCCAGCACGTCCTCCCTTAGATACGGGGCCCGAAACCGCTCACAAAATTCCAATGGCGGTCTGACCAGGGCCTCACACGTTCTCAGCCGCTCTTCGAACCCCCTCGAACCGAACTGCAGCGTTGCATTCACCTTCCTAACTGCCGACTCACGCTAAGACAATCCACCCTGCGGACTTGGCTGGCACTTACTCATAAACCAGTCGGATATCTTGATGGGGTCCCACCGTGGGATCGGCTGGAGGGTTCTGTAAGGCCTCTCGCAATTGCCTCTCGAACGTTTCCTTCCCGGCAGTCACCTTTCCCAGAAATCTGGCCACACATTTCTTCTCTGGAGGGGATGGGAGGGGTTGGGGGGGGGGGGGGGGGGGGGGGAGGGGAGAAGTCAAGCGTCGAGTCAGCGATCCCCCCGTTTACCGATTCGAACCGGCCGCAACGATTCACACTTGTGTCGCATCCTCAGGGTAAGGAACATCACCAGATACTTCGCCAAGAAGGGGCCCCTGGGCCACATGAGGACTGGGAGAGCAAACCCTCAGTCAATGGGGGTGAGTTTTCACAGGAGAGAGGGGTGGGCAGAGGCCAAGGGAGATCAGCACCCCCACTCCTCTGCGTGTACACACTCACACACACACTCACTCACTCACACACACACACACACTCGCATACACGCACAGTCGCTCACACACACACTCACACAAACAAACTCACTCTCACACACACACACACTCCCATACTCACACACACACACACACTCACACACACACTCACTCACACACTCACTCACACACATACACACTCACACTCACACACTCCTACACAGACTCACATAATCACACACACTCACAAACACACACACACACGCATATGAACCTACACACACACACTCACTTACACACACTCACTCACACACACACACGCATACGAACCTACATACACACACTCACTTACACACACTCACTCACGCACACACTCACTCACACACTCACTCACACACACTCACTCACACACACTCGCCCACCCTCTGACGACCCCTTCTCCCCCTCCAACACACCCCACCCACCTGGACACCCCGTGCTGGCCTCTTACCCGGCCTATATCTCTTCATATCCAACTGCCGCTGCGACATTAACCGCCTCAACCTCTCCACCCCTCTCACCCACTCCAACCTCTCACCCTCGGAACGTGCAGCCATAAGACCATAAGACAGCGGAGTGCAAGTAAGGCCATTCGGCCCATCGAGTCTCCACTCCGCCATTCAATCATGGCTGATGCACATTTCAGCTCCACTTACCAGCGTTCTCCCTGTAGCCCTTAATTCCTCGAGACAACAAGAATCTATCAATCTCTGCCTTGAAGACATTTAGCGTCCCAGCTTCCACTGCACTCTGCGGCAATGAATTCCACAGGCCCACCACTCTCTGGCTGAAGAAATGTCTCCGCATTTCCGTTCTGAAATGACCCCCTCTAATTCTAAGGCTGTGCCCACGGGTCCTAGTCTCCTCGCCTAACAGAAACAATTTTCTAGCATCCACCTTTTCAAAGCCATGTATTATTTTGTACGTCTCTATTAAGTCTCCCCCTTAATCTTCTAAACTCCAATGAATACAATCCCAGGATCCTCAGCCGTTCCTCATATGCTAGACCTGTCATTCCAGGGATCATCCAGCCCTCCACTCCCTCCGTACCAACCCCCAACCTCACTATTAAACCGGCAGACAAGGGAGGTTGCAGTGGTAGTTTGGTGCACCGATCTTTACACCGCTGAGGCTAAACGCCAGCTCGCGGACACCTCCTCCTACTTGCCCCCTTGACCATGGACCCCACCTCCCCCCACCAAACCACCATCTCCCAGACCATCCATAACTCATCACCTCAGGGGATCTCCCATCCACCGCCTCCAACCTCATAGTCCCACAACCCCTCACCGCCCGTTTCTACCTCCTGCCCAAAATCCACAAACCTGACTGCCCGGCCGACCCATTGTCTCAGCTGCTCCTGCCCCACCAAACTCACCTCTGTATACCTCGACACGGTCCTGTCCACTTAGTCCAAGAGCTCCCCACCTACGTTCGGGACACCACCCACGCCCTCCACCTCCTCCATGATTTTCACTTCCCCGGCCCCCAACGCTTTATCTTCACATGGACATCCAGTCCCTGTACACCTCCATCCCCCATCACGAAGGACTCAAAGCCCTCTGCTTCTTCCTTTCCACCGAACCAACCAGTACCCTCCCACTGACACCCTCCTTCGACTGACTGAACTGGTCCTCACTCTGAACAACTTCTCTTTCCAATCCTCCCACTTCCTCCAAACAAAGGAGTAGCCATGGGCACCCGCATGGGCCCCAGCTATGCCTGCCTCTTCATAGGATATGTGGAACAGTCCATCTTCCGCAGCAACACTGGCCCCACCCCCCACCTTTTCCTCCGCTACATCGATGACTGTATCGGCGCTGCCTCGTGCTCCCACGAGGAGGTTGAACAGTTCATCCACTTTACTAACACCTTCCACCCCGACCTCAATTCACCTGGACTGTCTCAGACTCCTCCCTCCCCCTTCCTAGACCTCTCCATTTCTATCTCGGGCGACCGACTCAACACGGACATTTACTACAAACCGACCTTACCTAGATTACACCTCCTCCCACCCTGCCCCCTGTAAAAATGCCATCCCATATTCCCAATTCCTTCGCCTCTGCCGCATCGGCTCCCAGGAGGACCAATTCCAATACTGAACAACCCAGATGGTCTCCTTCTTCAAAACCCACAATTTCCCCTCAGACGTGGTTGACGATGCTCTCCACCGCATCTCCTCCACTTCCCGCTCCTCCGCCCTTGACCCCGTCCCTCCAATCGCCACCAGGACAGAACCCCACTGGTCCTCACCTACCACCCCACCAACCTCCAGATACATCGGATCATCCTTCGTCATTTCCGCCACCTCCAAACAGACCCCACCACCAAGAATATATTTCCCTTCCCTCCCCTATCAGCGTTCCGGAAAGACCACTCCTCCGTGACTCCCTCGTTAGGTCCACACCCCCCACCAACCCAACCTCCACTCCCCGGCACCTTCCCCTGCAACCGCAAGAAATGCAAAACTTGCGCCACACCTCCCCCCTTTACTTCCCTCCAAGGCCCCAAGGGATCCTTCGATATCCGCCACAAATTCACCTGCACCTCCACACACATCATTTACTGCATCCACTGCACCCGATGTGGCCTCCTCTATATTGGGGAGACAGGCCGCCTACTTGCGGAACGTTTCAGAGAACATCTCTGGGACACCCGGACCAACCAACCCAACCACCCCGTGGCTCAACACTTCAACTCCCCCTCCCACTCCACCAAGGACATGCAGTGTCCCTTGGCCTCCTCCATCGCCAGACCATGGCAACACGATGCCTGGAGGAAGAGCGCGAAGAGCGCCTCATCTTCCGCCTAGGAACCCTCCAACCACAAGGGATGAATGCAGATTTCTCCAGTTTCCTCATTTCCCCTCTCCCCACCTTATCTCAGTCCCAACCCTCAGACTCAGCACCGCCTTCTTGACCTGCAATCTTCTTCCTGACCTCTCTGCCCCCACCCCTCTCTGGCCTATCACCCTCACCTTGACCTCCCTCCACCTATCGCATTCCCAACGCCCCTCCCCCAGTAGCCTGCTGGACACACCCTCCTCATTCCTGAAGAAGGGCTGATGCCCGAAACGTCGATTCTCCTGTTCCTCGGCTGCTGCCTGACCTGCTGCGCTTTTCCAGCAACATATTTTCGGCTCCGATCTCCAGCATCTGCCGTCCTCACTTTCTCACACACACACTCACTCACACACTCACACAACTCACACACTCACACACACACAAACTCACACTCTCACACACATGCACACACACACACTCACACATTCACACACACACACTCACATACACACACTCACTCATATACACACACTCATTCACACGCCCCACACACACTAGCTCTCACACACACACACTCGCACATACAAACTCACTCACATACACGCACCACATACACGCCCACACACACACTCACATACACGCCCACACACACTCACATACACGCCCACACACACACTCACATACATACACGCCCACACACACAGTCACTCTCCCACACACACACTCACTCTCCCACACACACACACACTCACATTCACATACACACTCACACACAGACTCACTCACACACACAGACTCACGCTCACACTCTCTCACTCTCCCACACACACTCCACTCACCCCTCACTCTCACACACACACACTCACTCACTCACATACAGTCACTCACATACACACTCACACACAGACACACACTTACATTCACTCTCACACACTCTCTCACATACAGTCACACTCACACACACGCACTCACACACACAGTCACTCACTCTATCACACACACAAATTCACACATATACTCTCACACACTCACTCACACTCACATAACACACATTCACTCACATACACATACACACACTCACTCACATCAATACACACACTCACACACACTCACCCACACGCACTCTCCCACAAAACTCACTCTCCCACACACACACTCACATACTCACACTAACTCTCTCACACACACACACACACACTCTCACACACACATTCTCTCTCTCACTCACACACACCCACTCACATACACACACACTCTCTCTCACACTCTCTCCCCAACACTCTCTCTTAAACACACTCTCTCACGAACATACTCTCTCTCTCTCTGACAGAGGCACACTCTGTCATCCCTCCCTCCTGAGATCTGAGGTAATCCACAACTCTGTCGTCTCCCCCCATGCCTATTTCTCATCAGGTCCCTTTCCCCCACTGACCCACTGACCCACACACTGACCCCTGGTCAAAGCAGCAAGACTCTCCTCTTTGGTCTCAAATCCGCCTGTGGCTCCAGCCTCAACACTGTCCAAGATCTCTGCACCCATCGCTGGACACTGCCAGGGTGTGAGTGTGAGTGTGTGTGTGTGTGTGTGTGTGGGTGTTTGTGAGTGTGTGTGGTCTGTGTGTGTGTGTCTGTGTGTGTGAGTGAGTGAGTGTGTGTGTTAGTGAGTGTGTGTGTGTGTTTGTGTGTGAGTGAGTGTGTGTGTGTGTCTGTGTGTGTGTATGTGTGTGTCTGTGTGTGTTTGTGTGTCTGTGTGTGTATGTGTGTGTGTGTGTGTGTGTGTATGTTTGTGTGTGAGTGAGTGTGTGTGTCTGTGTGTGTGTGAGTGAGTGTGTGTCTGTGTGTGTGTGTGTCTGTGTGTGTGTGAGTGAGTGTCTGTGTATGTGTGTGTGTATGTGTGTGTGTCTGTGTGTGTGTCTGTGTGTGTGTGAGTGAGTGTGTGTCTGTGTGTGTGTGAGTGAGTGTGTGTGTCTGTGTGTTTGTGTGTGTGTGTGTGTGACTGTGTGTGTGTGTCTGTGTGTGTGAGTGAGTGAGTGTGTGTGAGTGTGTGTGTGTCTGTGTGTGTGACTGTGTGTGTGTGTTTGTGTGTGTGTGTGTGACTGTGTGTGTGTGTGTGAGTGTGTGTGAGAGAGAGACAGAGTGTGTCCGTCTAAGTGTTGGGGTGTGAACCTGTCTGAGAAGGCAGATCGTGGTGAGAGACCCAATTTCTGTTGAGGGGAACATGATCGAATGGTCTCGATGTAGGCTTACATTGGGGAGGGGGAGACCCCGGGGATGGGGAGGGAGAGAGAGAGACCCCGGGGGTTGGGGAGGGAGGGAGAGAGACCCCGGGGTTGGGGAGGGAGGGAGAGAGACCCCGGGGTTGGGGAGGGAGGGAGAGAGACCCCGGGGTTGGGGAGGGAGGGAGAGAGACCCCGGGGTTGGGGAGGGAGGGAGAGAGACCCCGGGGTTGGGGAGGGAGAGAGACCCCGGGGTTGGGGAGGGAGGGAGAGAGACCCTGGGGTTGGGGAGGGAGAGAGAGACCCCGGGGTTGGGGAGGGAGAGAGAGAGACCCCGGGGTTGGGGAGGGAGAGAGAGACCCCGGGGTTGGGGAGGGAGAGAGAGACCCCCGGGGTTGGGGAGGGAGGGAGAGAGACCCCGGGGTTGGGGAGGGAGGGAGAGAGACCCCCGGGGTTGGGGAGGGAGAGAGACCCCGGGGTTGGGGAGGGAGAGAGACCCCGGGGTTGGGGGAGTGGGAGACCCCCCGGGGTTGGGGAGGGGGAGACCCCCCGGGTGTGGGGAGTGGGAGACCCCCCGGGGTTGGGGAGTGGGAGACCCCCCCGGGGTTGGGGAGTGGGAGACCCCGTGGTTGGAGAGGGAGAGAGAGAGACCCTGGGGTTGGGGAGGGAGAGAGAGAGACCCTGGGGTTGGGGAGGGAGGGAGACCCCGGGGTTGGGGAGTGGGAGACCCCCCGGGGTTGGGGAGTGGGAGACCCCCCGGGTGTGGGGAGGGGGAGACCCCCAGGGTTGGGGAGGGGGAGACCCCCAGGGTTGGGGAGGGAGAGACCCCGGGGTTGGGGAGTTGGAGACCCCCCGGGGTTGGGGAGTGGGAGACCCCCCGGGTGTGTGGGAGTGGGAGACCCCCCGGGTTTGGGGAGTGGGAGACCCCCCGGGGTTGGGGAGGGAGAGACCCCCCGGGGTTGGGGAGTGGAGAGACCCCGGGGTTGGGGAGTGGGAGACCCCCCGGGGTTGGGGAGTGGGAGACCCCGGGGTTGGGGGGAGGGAGACCCCCCGGGGTTGGGGAGTGGGAGACCCCCCGGGTGTGGGGAGTGGGAGACCCCCCCGGGGTTGGGGAGTGGGAGACCCCGGGGTTGGGGGGAGGGAGGGGTAGGGGACGATGGTCTCCTCACCGTGATCAGAAGCTCCTGTGCACCATTGATGAAAGCTGCAGTCTGTAATGTTATGCCAGTTACAGATGTAATGACACTCTGACTGAGACAGAGAGCTGGGAGTCAGAGTGTCCTCTGGGACTGTCCCCTGGGTGGCACAGTCTGATGGGATGTTCGAGTAGGCCTCATGGCCCTGGGGTTTAATCCTCTTGGCTCTGCACGTCCCTGACATCCCTCAGCTCCCTCACCTACGGATCACCTCAACTTCACTGAGACCCCTACTCTGTCATGTGACTTACCTGGCAGCTTTCAGCCAATCACAGCCTCTCCTTGGGAGGTCACATGCCTCCCCCATCATGTCCTCACAATGGTTCCATCATCACCTTTCATCTGCCTCCACAATTACCCCCCTCAGTGACCCCTCAATTACCCCCCTCAGTGACCCCTCAATTACCCCCCTCAGTGACCCCTCAATTACCCCCTCAGTGACCCCTCAATTACCCCCTCAGTGACCCCTCAATTACCCCCCTCAGTGACCCCTCAATTACCCCCTCAGTGACCCATCAATTACCCCCCTCAGTGACCCCTCAATTACCCCCCTCAGTGACCCCTCAATTACCCCCTCAGTGACCCCTCAATTACCCCCTCAGTGACCCCTCAATTACCCCCCTCAGTGAGCCCTCAATTACCCCCTCAGTGACCCCTCAATTACCCCCTCAGTGACCCCTCAATTACCCCCACTGTGACCCCTCAATTACCCCCTCAGTGACCCCTCAATTACCCCCTCAGTGACCCCTCAATTACCCCCTCAGTGACCCCTCAATTACCCCCACTGTGACCCCTCAATTACCCCCTCAGTGACGCCTCAATTACCCCCACTGTGACCCCTCAATTGCCCCCCCAGTGACCCCTCAATTACCCCCTCAGTGATCCCTCAATTACCCCCTCAGTGATCCCTCAATTACCCCCACTGTGACCCCTCAATTACCCCCTCAGTGACCCCTCAATTACCCCCACTGTGACCCCTCAATTACCCCCTCAGTGATCCCTCAATTACCCCCTCAGTGACCCCTCAATTACCCCCACTGTGACCCCTCAATTACCCCCCCAGTGACCCCTCAATTACCCCCTCAGTGATCCCTCAATTACCCCCTCAGTGACCCCACAATTACCCCCTCAGTGATCCCTCAATTACCCCCACTGTGACCCCTCAATTACCCCCTCAGTGATCCCTCAATTACCCCCTCAGTGACCCCACAATTACCCCCTCAGTGATCCCTCAATTACCCCCACTGTGACCCCTCAATTACCCCCCAGTGACCCCTCAATTACCCCCTCAGTGACCCCACAATTACCCCCACTGTGACCCCTCAATTACCCCCTCAGTGACACCTCAATTACCCCCACTGTGACCCCTCAATTACCCCCACTTTGACCCCTCAATTACCCCCTCAGTGACCCCACAATTACCCCCACTGTGACCCCTCAATTACCCCCACTGTGACCCCTCAATTACCCCCCACTGTGACCCCTCAATTACCCCCCCAGTGACCCCTCAATTACCCCCTCAGTGACCCCACAATTACCCCCACTTTGACCCCTCAATTACCCCCTCAGTGACCCCTCAATTACCCCCTCAGTGATCCCTCAATTACCCCCTCAATGACCCCTCAATTGCCCCCTCATTGATCCCTCAATTACCCCCCAATGACCCCTCAATTACCCCCTCAGTGACCCCTCAATTACCCCCTCAGTGACCCCTCAATTACCCCCCCAGTGACCCCTCAATTACCCCCTCAGTGACCCCACAATTACCCCCACTTTGACCCCTCAATTACCCCCTCAGTGACCCCTCAATTACCCCCTCAGTGATCCCTCAATTACCCCCTCAATGACCCCTCAATTGCCCCCTCATTGATCCCTCAATTACCCCCTCAATGACCCCTCAATTACCCCCTCAGTGACCCCTCAATTACCCCCTCAATGACCCCTCAATTACCCCCTCAGTGACCCCTCAATTACCCCCACTGTGACCCCTCAATTACCTCCTCAGTGATCCCTCAATTTCCCCTCAATTACCCTCACTGTGATCCCTCAATTACCCCCTCAGTTACCCCTCAATTACCCCAATGACATCTCAATTACCCCATCAATATCCTCCTCAATTGCCCCCTCAATTACTCCCTCAGTGAACCCCTCAATTGCCCCCTCAGTTACCACCTCAATTACCTTCTCAGTGACCCCCTCAGTGATCCCTCAATGATCCCCTTAGTGACCTCTCAATCACCCCCTCAGTTGCCACCTCAAATATTCCCTCAGTGACCCCCTCAATTACCCCCTCAGTGGTCCCATAATTACCCCCTCAGCGACCTCAATTACCGACTTAGTGACCCCTCAAATACCCACTCAGTGATTTCTCAATTACTCTCTCAGTGACCCCTCAATTACCCCCCCAAGTGACCATCACAATTCCCCCCTCAGTGGCCCTCTCAATTACTCCTCAGTGACCCCTTAATTACCCCCTGAGTTACCACTCAATTACCCCTTCAGTAACCTCCTTAATTACCCCCTCTGACTCACCAATTATCCACCTCAGTTACCCCTCAATTACCCCTTCAGTCACCCCCTTAATTACCCTCTCAGTGACCCATCGATTACCCACTCAGTGATCCCTCAATTACCCCATGACCACTCAATTCCCGGCGCAGTGACCCACTCAATTGCCCACTCAATTACCCCACCAGTGACCCCGCCATTTCCCTCTCAGTGATCTCCTCAATTACCTCCTCAGTGATTGTCTCAATTACCCCATTGATGACCCCCTCAATGAATACTTTAGTGACTTCCTCAATCATCTCATTGGGTAACCACTCATCTTTACCTTTGTAACTACTCCCCCATTAACCCTCAATTACCCCCCACATCCCCCATTAACCCTCAATTACCCCCGTATCCCCCATTAACCCTCAATTACCCCCTATATCCCCCATTAACCCTCAATTACCCCCGTATCCCCCATTAACCCTCAATTACCCCCGTATCCCCCATTAACCCTCAATTACCCCCTGTATCCCCCATTAACCCTCAATTACCCCCTGTATCCCCCATTAACCCTCAATTACCCCCGTATCCCCCATTAACCCTCAATTACTCCCTGTATCCCCCATTAACCCTCAATTACCCCCTGTATCCCCATTAACCCTCAATTACCCCCTGTATCCCCATTAACCCTCAATTACCCCCGTATCCCCCATTAACCCTCAATTACTCCCTGTATCCCCATTAACCCTCAATTACCCCCTGTATCCCCCATTAACCCTCAATTACCCCCTGTATCCCCCATTAACCCTCAATTACCGCCTGTGTCCCCATTAACCCTCAATTACCCCTGTGTCCCTATTAACCCTCAATTAACCCCCTGTCCCCATTAACCCTCACTTACCCCCTGTGTCCCCCATTAACCCCAAATTAACCCCTGTGTCCCCCATTAATGCTCAATTACCCCCTGTGTCCCCATTAACCCTCAATCCCCCCCACCCCCATTAACTCTCAATTACCCCCTTTGTCCCCCATTAACTGTCACTTACCCCCGGTGCCCCCCCATTAACTCGCAATTACCCCCTGTGTCCCCATTAGCCCTCAATCACCCTCGTGTCCCCATTAACCCTCAATTACCCCGTGTCCCCCATTAACCCTCAATTACCCCCTGTGTCCCCATTAACCCTCAAATATCCCCTGTGTCCCCCATTAACCCTCAATTACCTTTTGTCCCCATTAACCCTCAATTAACCCCCCGTGTCCCCATTAACCCTCACTTACCCCTGTGTCCCCCATTAACCCCCAATCACCCCCGGTGTCCGCCATTAACCATCAATTAACCCATGTCCCCCATTAACCCTCAATTACCCCCCTGTATCCCCATTAACCCTCACTTACCCCTGTGTCCCCCATTAACCCCCAATCACCCCCGGTGTCCCCCATTAACCCTCAATTACCCCCCTGTATCCCCATTAACCCTCAATCACCCCCTGTTTCCCCCATTAACCCTCAATTACCCCCTGTGTCCCCATTAACTCTCAATTACCCCCTGTGTCCCCCATTTACCCTCACTTACCCCTACGTCCCCCATTAACCCCCAATTACCCCCTGTGTCCCCATTAACCCTCAATTACCCCCCGGTGTCCCCCATTAATGCTCAATTACCCCCTGTGTCCCCCATTTACCCTCAATTACCCCCTGTGTCCCCCATTAATGCTCAATTACCCCCTGTGTCCCCCATTAACCCCCAATTACCCCCTGTGTCCCCCATTAATGCTCAATTACCCCCTGTGTCCCCCATTAACACTCAATTACCCCCATGTCCCCCATTTACCCTCACTTACCCCTACATCCCCCATTAACCCCCAATTACCCCCTGTGTCCCCATTAACCTTCAATCACCCCCATGCCCCCCATTAACCCTCAATTACCCCCTGTGTCCCCCATTAACCCTCCATTACCCCCTGTGTCCCCAATTAACCCTCAATAGCCCCCTGTGTCTCCCATTAACCCTCCATTACCCCCTGTGCCCCCCATTAACTCTCACTTACACCCTGTGTCCCCATTAACCCTCACTTACCCCCCAGGTCCCCCTTAACCCTCAATTACCCCGTGTGTCACCCATTAACCCTCAATTACCCCTGTGTCCCCATTAACCCTCAATTACCTCCTATATCCCCCATTAACCCTCAATTACCCCATGTCCCCCGTTCACCTTCAATCACCCCCCGTGTCACCCATTAACCCTCAATTACCCCCTGTGTCCCCATTAACCCTCAATTACCTCCTATATCCCCCATTAACCCTCAATTACCCCCTGTGTCACCCATTAACCCTCAATCACCCCCCGTGTCCCCCATTAACCCTCACTTACCCCCTGTGTCCCCATTAACCCCCAATTACCCCCGTGTCCCCATTAACCCCCAATTACCCCCTGTGTCCCCCATTGACCTCCAATTACCCCATGTGTCCCCATTAACCCTCAATGACCCCGACAGTGACCTCCTTAGTTCCCTCACAGTCACCCCATTGGTTATCCCTCAATTACCCCCTTAATTGCCACCTCAACTACCCCTCGGTTACCTCTGGACTACTCCCTCATTTACCCCGACAGCTTTTTGCTCTATTGCCCCCGGTAAACCTCTCGATCGCCCCCTCTATCATGCCTTGCACTATCCCCTCACTCCTTCATCTGTCACCTCTACCCTTTGCCACCAACCACACACCCCCAGTCTGTCCACTCAAACTGCCGATTACCCTATCACACTTCCATGTTCCCCCTCCTTCCCTCACCCCCTCATCCTGTAACACCCTCACTCCCTCAAGCCTTTACCCCTCACTTCGTTCTTTCACCCCAAATAGACATCATCATAGAGTCCATACAGCAGGAACACAGACCCAACTCACTGAGGGAGTGGGCACTGTCGGAGGGTCAGTGCTGAGGGAGTGGGCACTGTCGGAGGGTCAGTGCTGAGGGAGTGGGCCCTGTCCGAGGGTCAGTGCTGAGGGAGTGGGCACTGTCGGAGGGTCAGTGCTGAGGGAGTGGGCACTGTCGGAGGGTCAGTGCTGAGGGAGTGGGCCCTGTCCGAGGGTCAGTGCTGAGGGAGTGGGCACTGTCGGAGGGTCAGTGCTGAGGGAGTGGGCACTGTCGGAGGGTCAGTGCTGAGGGAGTGGGCACTGTCCGAGGGTCAGTGCAGAGGGAGTGGGCACTGTCGGAGGGTCAGTGCTGAGGGAGTGGGCACTGTCGGGGGGTCAGTGCCGAGGGAGTGGGCCCTGTCGGAGGGTCAGTGCCGAGGGAGTGGGCACTTTCGGAGGGTCAGTGCTGAGGGAGTGGGCACTGTCGGAGGGTCAGTGCTGAGGGAGGGGGCACTGTCGGAGGGTCAGTGCTGAGGGAGTGGGCACTGTCGGAGGGTCAGTGCTGAGGGAGTGCCGCACTGTCGGAGGGTCAGTGCTGAGGGAGTGGGCACTGTCGGAGGGTCAGCGCTGAGGGAGCGGGCACTCTCGGAGCGTCAGTGCTGAGGGAGCGGGCACTCTCCGAGGGTCAGTGCTGAGGGAGTGCCACACTGTCGGAGGGTCAGTGCTGAGGGAGTGGGCACTGTCGGAGGGTCAGTGCTGAGGGAGTGGGCACTGTCGGAGGGTCAGCGCTGAGGGAGTGAGCACTGTCAGAGGGTCAGTGCTGAGGGAGTGGGCACTGTCGGAGGGTCAGTGCTGAGGGAGTGGGCACTGTCGGAGGGTCAATGCTGAGGGAGGGGGCACTGTCGGAGGGTCAGTGGTGAGGGAGTGGGCACTGTCGGAGGGTCAGTGCCGAGGGAGTGGGCACTGTCGGAGGGTCAGTGCTGAGGGAGTGGGCACTGTCAGAGGGTCAGTGCTGAGGGAGTGCCGCACTGTCGGAGGGTCAGTGCTGACGGAGTGGGCACTGTCGGAGGGTCAGTGCTGAGGGAGCACCGCACTGTCGGAGGGTCAGTGCTGAGGGAGTGGGCCCTGTCGGAGGGTCAGCGCTGAGGGAGTGGGCCCTGTCGGAGGGTCAGCGCTGAGGGAGTGGGCACTGTCGGAGGGTCAGCGCTGAGGGAGTGGGCACTATAGGAAGGCATGCCACCAATTCTGGAACCCTGGCACATGTTCTGTGAGGTTGCATGTTGAACCAGAGAGAGAGAGAGAGAGAGAGAAAGGGCAGGGGGAGGAATTGGAGGATTAGGAGCGACCAGTCACGCCAGGCTGTAATCTGATCTGGGCCTGTTTGGATTGTGGAATGCATTGCCTGTCTCTCTGGTCCCCTCCGTGTAACCTGACCCCATAATCCATTGAGGCAGGGACTGGGGAGAGTGTCACTCTGCCGTGGCCTCCACTGGGAAAGGAGACCACTCAGTCCATCTAATCCATACCGGCCTTCATTCAGGACATGGCCGAACACCCGAGGTGGAGAGTTTGATGCGGTGTTTGGCCCTGAATTGCCCACCTCCTGAAACCAGCGCCCCCCCCCACCTTCTCCATCCCAATCGTTATGAAGGTGCCTGCCCTCCCACCGCCGCGTATTTGGTTATAATTATAGCCTGGTGACAAAAGGAAACAGAATCCATGGGACAAAGCGCAATGGAATGAAAGCAGCGCCCTGCAAACTCTCGAAACAATTGGTTGCTGGAGGAGCCAAGCTCCTCAACAACGACGGTGAAACAAGATCGCTCCCCCCCCTCCCCCCGACCTCCGCTGCCCAGCAGAGCTAACTCCCGCTCAGCCCTCCCATTTCGGGCTGGCCGAGGGGCACACAGGGTGCCTCGGACACACCGTCGTCAAGGGGAACAGGAGGCAGCCCGCACCGCAACCTGACGTCAGACTCTCGCCGCATAAAAGAGAGGAGCCAGCCGCTGGGGGGCAGAGAGCAGCACGGTCAGAGCGGCTCAGTGACAAGGGTCGGAGGGCGTGGGGGCGTTGGGGGGGCCAGTCGGTCGCTAGTACATCGACAGACCAAGAACACCAGGGGACGGAACACAGGTATCCCCTCAAGCTGTGAGTGTGTGATGGGGGGCAGGCTGTAGAGGGAGCTTCACTCTGTTGCTGTCCCTGGGAGTGTTTGATGGGGGACAGTGTAGAGGAAGCTTTACTCTGTATCTAACCCCATGCTGCCCCTGTCCTGGGAGTGTTTGATGTGGGACAGTGTAGAGAGAGCTTTACTCTGTATCTAACCCCGTGCTGTCCCTGTCCCTGGGAGTGTTTGATGTGGACAGTGTAGAGGGAGCTTTACTCTGTATCTAACCCCGTGCTGTCCCTGTCCTGTGAGAGTTTGATGGGGGATAGTGTAGAGGAAGCTTTACTCTGTATCTAATCCCGTGCTGTCCCTGTCCCTGGGAGTGTTTGATGGAGGGACAGTGTAGAGGGAGCTTTACTCTGTATCTAACCCCATGCTGTCCCTGTCCTGGGGGAGTGTGATGGGGGGACAGTGTAGAGGGAGCTTTACTCTGTATCTAATCCCGTGCTGTCCCTGTCCCTGGGAGTGTTTGATGGGGGGACAGTGTAGAGGAAGCTTTACTCTGTATCTAACCCCGTGCTGTCCCTGTCCCTGGGAGTGTTTGACAGGGGGGGACAGTGTAGAGGGAGCTTTACTCTGTATCTAACCCTGTGCTGTCCCTGTCCCTGGGAGTGTTTGATGGGGGGACAGTGTAGAGGGAGCTTTACTCTGTATCTAACCCCGTGCTGTCCCTGTCCCTGGGAGTGTTTGATGGGGGGACAGTGTAGAGGGAGCTTTACTCTGTATCTAACATCGTGCTGGGGGTGTTTGATGGGGGGACAGTGTAGAGGGAGCTTTACTCTGTATCTAACCCCGTGCTGGAGGTGTTTGACAGGGGGGGACAGTGTAGAGGGAGCTTTACTCTGTATCTAACCCCGTGCTGGGGGTGTTTGACGGGGGGACAGTGTAGAGGGAGCTTTACTCTGTACCTAACCCTGTGCTGGGGTTGTTTGACGGGGGGACAGTGTAGAGGGAGCTTTACTCTGTACCTAACCCCGTGCTGGGGGTGTTTGACGGGGTGACTGTGTAGAGGGAGCTTTACTCTGTATCTAACCCCGTGCTGGGGGTGTTTGACAGGGGGACAGTGTAGAGGGAGCTTTACTCTGTATCTAACCCCGTGCTGGGGGTGTTTGACGGGGTGACTGTGTAGAGGGAGCTTTACTCTGTACCTAACCCCGTGCTGGGGGTGTTTGACGGGGTGACTGTGTAGAGGGAGCTTTACTCTGTATCTAACCCCGTGCTGGGGGTGTTTGACAGGGGGACAGTGTAGAGGGAGCTTTACTCTGTATCTAACCCCGTGCTGGGGGTGTTTGACGGGGGGACAGTGTAGAGGGAGCTTTACTCTGTACCTAACCCTGTGCTGGGGGTGTTTGACGGGGGGACAGTGTAGAGGGAGCTTTACTCTGTACCTAACCCTGTGCTGGGGGTGTTTGACGGGGGGACAGTGTAGAGGGAGCTTTACTCTGTATCTAACCCCGTGCTGGGGGTGTTTGACGGGGGGACAGTGTAGAGGGAGCTTTACTCTGTACCTAACCCTGTGCTGGGGTTGTTTGACGGGGGGACAGTGTAGAGGGAGCTTTACTCTGTACCTAACCCCGTGCTGGGGGTGTTTGACGGGGGGACAGTGTAGAGGGAGCTTTACTCTGTATCTAACCCCGTGCTGGGGGTGTTTGACGGGGGGACAGTGTAGAGGGAGCTTTACTCTGTATCTAACCCCGTGCTGGGGGTGTTTGACGGGGTGACTGTGTAGAGGGAGCTTTACTCTGTACCTAACCCCGTGCTGGGGGTGTTTGACGGGGGGACAGTGTAGAGGGAGCTTTACTCTGTACCTAACCCCGTGCTGGGGGTGTTTGACGGGGGGACAGTGTAGAGGGATACGGTAAATAAACAAGGTCTTTCCCCTGGGGTCAGGGTGTCCAAAATCAGAGGTTTAGAGTGAGAGGGGAAAGATATAAAAGGGACTGAAGGGGCAACGTTTTCCCCCAGAGGGTGGTACGTGTATGGAATGAGCTGCCAGAGGATGTGGTGGAGGTTGGTACAATGACAGCATTTACGAGGCATTTGGATGGGGACATGAATAGGAAGGGTTTGGAGGGATATGGGTTGGGTGCTGGGACTAGGTGAATTTCGGATATCTGGCTGGCATGGATGAGCTGAACTGAAGAGTCTGTTTCTCTGCTGAACATCTCTACGACTCTCTGACTCTAACCCACTGGCAATCAGAAATCTTACCAGACTGAATGCCCAAGTCTCCAAACCAGGGAGTATATCGATTGTCGATCTCTGTGCTCTGTGACCTTGCCCGTTGCCCTACCCTCTCTCCGTGGGAATCTACCTCTCCCAACGTCTCTTCGTGTGTTCACATCCAGTGTGGGCGCTGACTGAGTATCATCTGCCCATCCCTGTCGCCTTCACTCAATGCCACCAAAACCTATCAACACAGGAGAGTTTTGCCCAGTTCTGGGTCCCCCCTGTTGTCGGGAGAAGATTATTAACGGGGGAGAGTCCAGAGGAGATTTGCCAGGATGTTGCTCGGCATTGAAGGTTTGAGTTCTCAAAAAAAAAACTCTGGGACTTTTTTTTTACACTGGAGAGTAAGGGGATGACTTTATAGAGATTTGTAAGAGTTATGAAGGGTGTAGATAAGGTGGGGAGAAAGGGTCTTTTCCCTTGAGTTGGGGCATTCAAGACTACAGGGTATAATATCAAGGTGAGAGCAGAAAGTTTTAAAAAAGACATGAGGGGTAACTTTTATAAGGTGTGGAATGAGCTTCCAGTGGAAGGGGCAGGTGTGGGGGGCAGTTACAATGGTTCAAAGACATTTGGATAAGGACATTATCAGGAAAGGGTTTGGAGAGATATAGCCAGGAACACACAGGTGGGACTGGTTTAGTTTGGGGGTTATGGGCCAAAGGGTCTGTTTCTGTGCGTCTGTACCTTATGTGGCATGGTGGCTCAGTGGTTAACACAGCTGCCTCACAGCGCCAGGGTCCTGGTGACCAGCCTCGGGTGACTGTCTGTGTGGAGTTTGCACGTTCTCCCCACCCCCCCGCCGTGTCTGCGTGGGCTTCCCCACCCCCCCCCCCCCATCAGTCCAACGATGTGCAGCATCTGCCATACTAACTTGCCTGGAGTGTTAGGTGCAGAGGTGAATATGGGGAATGGGACTGGGCGGGTGACTCTTCGGAGGGTTGGTGTGGACTGGTTGGGTCTTGTAAGGGAATCGAATCGAAATGGCATGTCCCTGAAAAAAAAAAACACTGGCTGGCACTGACATCTCCCTGCCGCAGTTTTGCGTATTCAACTTGGATGGTGTTGAAGTCAGGGAGATATACAGCATGGAAACAGACCCTTCATCTACACAGTGTTGATGAGTGTTTCTCTTTTGATTAAATTGTAATGGTTCCCCACTTCTGTTGGCAGGGTGAACAGGAAACGTCACTGGCATCTTGGTTAATATCAAGAGAGAAGAACATGAGAGTTCTGACTGGACTGACGAGTTGTGTATCCCTCCTGATTCTGTGTGGGTTATGCTCAGGTACTGACACAGAGAGAGAGAGAGAGAGAGAGAGAGAGAGAGAGAGACAGGGAGTCAAAAACAGTGGGCAGCATACCAACGAGACATGGGCACAGTAGAGAAGGAGGGTAACACGAGTTGGGAGGGAAGCTATTCCTACTTAGTTAGACTGCGTGCCTTTAAACACCTTCCCCCAACGGGGACCTCCACCGTTCTGGCCTGTTCTGTGAAGTTCCACAGTCTCTGAGGAACCGCGATGTGGGTGTCGCTGGATGAGCCTGGCCATTGATTACCCGTCCCTAATTGCCCCTTCAGAAGGTGGGGTTAAGCCGCCTTCTTGAACAGTTGCAGTCCCCCCCACCCCACCCCACGTGGGGCAGGGACAGTGCCCTCAGGGAAGGTGTTCCACGACTGTGATCCCGAAGAAGGGCTGATGCCCGAAACCTCGGTTCTCCTGCTCCTCGGACGCTGCCTGACCTGCTGCGCTTTTCCAGCACCACATTTTTAAGCTCTGATCTCCAGCATCTGCCGTCCTCACTTTCTCCATCCCGAAGGGGACGGCCTATTATATTTCCCGAGGGGCTCGGAGGGGAATCTGCTGGAGGGGGCGGGGGGGGGGGGGTGTTCCCATGGATCTGCAGCCCTTCTCCGTCGAGATGGAAGTGGCCCTGGGGTTGGAAGGTGCTGTCTGAGGAGGAGTCTTGGAGAGTGGCTGCAGGGCACCTTGTAGACAGTACACAATGCTGCGCTCGGTGGGGGAGGGAATGGCTGCTTGTGGGTATGGTGCCAACTGAGCGGGGGGTTGGGGGGGGGGGGTGCTGCTTTGTCCCTGGACGGTGCTGAGCTCCACATTGGTGCTGCCCACATCCAGGGCAAGTGGGGCGTATTCCCTCACCCTCCTGACTAGTGGCAGGACAGACTTTGGTTGGGGGGGGGGCTAGTGAGTTACTCGCTGCAGGACGCACAGCCTCTCTGACCGGCTGCCTCTGGGAGAGATGGTTTGGAGATAATTAGAGGCGTTGGAGAGACTTGTGCTGGGAACAGTAGCCCCACCTCCTGGGAGGAGGGTGTGATTACAGCGTGACACGTTTACATAGGAATCAACACTGGAAAACAACAGCCATTCTCAAAGAGAGAGATAAGGATTCGGGAGACTTTAGTTTGCGCATGGAGTGTGGAAATTTAGTTCCCTCAGGGGAGTCCCACATTTTGCTAACCCATTTTTCATTTCAGGTTATCCCAAAGGATGCTTTGTTAATTTCTACAATTCGTCCAGATGGGCTGGGAAAATGTCCGAGCTGGTGGTAAGATTTCGGTTCAGCTCCCAGACCCCTCTCGGGACGAACACAGTGATCACAGCGGTTGGGGTCTGCCCTCCCGACAGTGGAGAGAAAGATGAGCTAACCTTTCAGAACGCAGAGTGCGGTTCGGGATTAGGATGGGGTCCAAAAGGGAGTGAGTGAGGTGGAGATTGCTGCATCGTCTCACACACAGTGACCCATAGAAACTTCAATTGGCTGGATTTCTGCAAACTGAGAGAGATGCAGGGGGGGCAGTGGGATTAGTTTGGGGATCGATACAGGGCTATGGGGAGAGAGAGCGGGGGCAGTGGGATTAGTTTGGGGATTGATACAGGGCTATGGGGAGAGAGCGGGGGACAGTGGGATTAGTTTGGGGATTGATACAGGGCTATGGGGAGAGAGCGGGGGCAGTGGGATTAGTTTGGGGATTGATACAGGGCTATGGGGAGAGAGCGGGGGGCAGTGGGATTAGTTTGGGGATTGATACAGGGCTATGGGGAGAGAGTGGGGGGCAGTGGGATTAGTTTGGGGATCGATACAGGGCTATGGGGAGAGAGCGGGGGGCAGTGGGATTGGTTTGGGGATCGATACAGGGCTATGGGGAGAGAGTGGGGGGCAGTGGGATTAGTTTGGGGATCGATACAGGGCTATGGGGAGAGAGCGGGGGGCAGTGGGATTAGTTTGGGGATGGATACAGGGCTATGGGGAGAGAGCGGGGGGCAGTGGGATTAGTTTGGGGACTGATACAGGGCTATGGGGAGAGAGCGGGTCAGTGGGATTAGTTTGGGGATTGATACAGGGCTATGGGGAGAGAGCGGGGGCAGTGGGATTAGTTTGGGGATTGATACAGGGCTATGGGGAGAGAGTGGGGAGCAGTGGGATTAGTTTGGGGATTGATACAGGGCTATGGGGAGAGAGAGGGGGACAGTGGGATTAGTTTGGGGACTGATACAGGGCTATGGGGAGAGAGAGCGGGGGGGCAGTGGGATTAGTTTGGGGATTGATACAGGGCTATGGGGAGAGAGTGGGGGTCAGTGGGATTAGTTTGGGGATTGATACAGGGCTATGGGGAGAGAGTGGGGGGCAGTGGGATTAGTTTGGGGATCGATGCAGGGCTATGGGGAGAGAGCGGGGGCAGTGGGATTAGTTTGGGGATCAATACAGGGCTATGGGGAGAGAGCGGGGGGCAGTGGGATTAGTTTGGGGATCGATGCAGGGCTATGGGGAGAGAGCGGGGGGCAGTGGGATTAGTTTGGGGATCGATGCAGGGCTATGGGGAGAGAGCGGGGGCAGTGGGATTAGTTTGGGGATCGATACAGGGCCATGGGGAGAGAGAGCGGGGGGGCAGTGGGATTAGTTTGGGGATTGATACAGGGCTATGGGGAGAGAGCTGGGGGGCAGTGGGATTAGTTTGGAGACTGATACAGGGCTATGGGGAGAGAGCGGGGGCAGTGGGATTAGTTTGGGGATCGATACAGGGCTATGGGGAGAGAGCGGGGGGGGACAGTGGGAGTAGTTTGGGGATTGATACAGGGCTATGGGGAGAGAGAGGGGGACAGTGGGATTAGTTTGGAGATTGATACAGGGCTATGGGGAGAGAGCGGGGGGCAGTGGGATTAGTTTGGGGATTGATACAGGGCTATGGGGAGAGAGAGGGGGACAGTGGGATTAGTTTGGGGACTGATACAGGGCTATGGGGAGAGAGAGCGGGGGGGCAGTGGGATTAGTTTGGGGATTGATACAGGGCTATGGGGAGAGAGCGGGGGTCAGTGGGATTAGTTTGGGGATTGATACAGGGCTATGGGGAGAGAGCGGGGGGGCAGTGGGATTAGTTTGGGGATTGATACAGGGCTATGGGGAGAGAGAGGGGGACAGTGGGATTAGTTTGGGGATGGATACAGGGCTATGGGGAGAGAGCGGGGGGGCAGTGGGATTAGTTTGGGGATTGATACAGGGCTATGGGGAGAGAGAGGGGGACAGTGGGATTAGTTTGGGGATGGATACAGGGCTATGGGGAGAGAGCGGGGGACAGTGGGATTAGTTTGGGGATTGATACAGGGCTATGGGGAGAGAGCGGGGGGGGGACAGTGGGATTAGTTTGGGGATTGATACGGGGCTATGGGGAGAGAGCGGGGGGCAGTGGGATTCGTTTGGGGATTGATACAGGGCTATGGGGCCATGTCGTTTCAGCCTTCACAGTAAAAATGTTGTTTTGTTTTGCAGTTGGAGCAATGTGACAACAGAGGCAAGTTCGAGCATTTCTATCATCTTCCCATACCACATCAACCCTGTCCTGGGACAGTGTAGAGGAAGCTTTACTCTGTATCTAACCCTGTGCTGTCCCTGTGCCTGGGGGTGTGTGATGGGGAGACAGTGTAGAGGGAGCTTTACTCTGTATGTAACCCTGTGCTGTCCCTGTCCCTGGAGTGTTTGATGGGGGGACAGTGTAGAGGGAGCTTTACTCTGTATCTAACCCCATGCTGTCCCTGTCCTGGGAGTGTTTGATGGGGGGGACAGTGTAGAGGGAGCTTTACTCTTTATCTAACCCCGTGCTGTCCCTGTCCCTGGGAGTGTTTGATGGGGGACAGTGTAGAGGGAGCTTTACTCTGTATCTAACCCCGTGCTGTCCCTGTCCCTGGGAGTGTTTGATGGGGGACAGTGTAGAAGGAGTTTTACTCTGTATCTAACCCCGTGCTGTCCCTGTCCCTGTCCCTGGGGAGTGTTTGATGGGGGGAGAGTGTAGAGGGAGCTTTACTCTGTCCCTAACCCCGTGCTGTCCCTGTCCCTGAGAGTGTTTGATGGGGGACAGTGTAGAGGGAGCTTTACTCTGTATCTAACCCCGTGCTGTCCCTGTCCCTGGGAGTGTTTGATGGGGGACAGTGTAGAGGGAGCTTTACTCTGTATCTAACCCCGTGCTGTCCCTGTCCCTGGGAGTGTTTGATGGGGGGGACAGTGTAGAGGGAGCTTTACTCTGTATCTAACCTCGTGCTGTCCCTGTCCCTGTCCCTGGGAGTGTTTGATGGGGGACAGTGTAGAGGGAGTTTTACTCTGTCCCTAACCCCGTGCTGTCCCTGTCCCTGTCCCTGGGAGTGTTTGATGGGGGGACAGTGTCGAGGGAGTTTTACTCTGTCCCTAACCCCGTGCTGTCCCTGTCCCTGTCCCTGGGGGGGTGTGTGATGGGGGGACAGTGTCGAGGGGGTGCTGTTGGATGGTTGTCCCCTTCCTGGTGTGTTGTTGGATATTTGAAGCGTCCCTGGGGATTGGGTCTGCCTGTCCTCTCAACAATCCGTTGGTCTTTTCCAGATTTCACGGATCCCGATGAGTTTCCGAAGTTCCTGAGAAGGTAAATCTGGAACCAAGACCTTTCCAGAAGGATATGTGTGGGGCTCCAGGGAGGCTCGGGGGGAGGGGGTGGGGGGGGCGGGGGGGCAAGGGCCGAGTGACCTCCTCTCTAT
>NC_092766.1:5000083-5002583 GCF_047496795.1 Chiloscyllium punctatum
CTCCCTGTCTCTGTAACCCCCCTACACCCCCTCCCTGTCTCTGTAACCCCCCTACACCCCCTCCCTGTCTCTGTAACCCCCCTACACCCCCTCCCTGTCTCTGTAACCCCCCTACACCCCCTCCCTATCTCTGTAAACCCCCTACACCCCCTCCCTGTCTCTGTAACCCCCCTACACCCCCTCCCTATCTCTGTAACCCCCCTACACCCCCTCCCTATCTCTGTAACCCCCCTACACCCCCTCCCTATCTCTGTAACCCCCTACACCCCCTCCCTGTCTCTGTAACCCCCCTACACCCCCTCCCTGTCTCTGTAACCCCCCTCCCTATCTCTGTAACCCCCTACACCCCCTCCCTGTCTCTGTAACCCCCTACACCCCCTCCCTGTCTCTGTAACCCCCTACACCCCCTCCCTATCTCTGTAACCCCCCTACACCCCCTCCCTGTCTCTGTAACCCCCCTACACCCCCTCCCTGTCTCTGTAACCCCCCTACACCCCCCTCCCTGTCTCTGTAACCCCCCTACACCCCCTCCCTATCTCTGTAACCCCCTACACCCCCTCCCTGTCTCTGTAACCCCCCTACACCCCCTCCCTGTCTCTGTAACCCCCCCTACACCCCCTCCCTGTCTCTGTAACCCCCCTACACCCCCTCCCTATCTCTGTATCCCCCTACACCCCCTCCCTATCTCTGTAACCCCCCTACACCCCCTCCCTATCCCTGTAACCCCCTACACCCCCTCCCTATCCCTGTAACCCCCTACACCCCCTCCCTATCTCTGTAACCCCCCTACACCCCCTCCCTATCTCTGTAACCCCCCTACACCCCCTCCCTATCTCTGTAACCCCCCTACACCCCCCTCCCCTATCTCTGTAACCCCCGACACCCCCTCCCTATCTCTGTAACCCCCCTACACCCCCTCCCTATCTCTGTAACCCCCCTACACCCCCCCCCTCCCCCCCTGTCTCTGTAACCCCCCTACACCCCCCTCCCTATCTCTGTAACCCCCCTACACCCCCTCCCTATCTCTGTAACCCCCTACACCCCCTCCCTATCTCTGTAACCCCCCTATACCCCGTCCCTATCTCTGTAACCCCCCTACACCCCCTCCCCTATCTCTGTAACCCCCCTACACCCCCTCCCTATCTCTGTAACCCCCTACACCCCCTCCCTATCTCTGTAACCCCCCTACACCCCCTCCCTGTCTCTGTAACCCCCTACACCCCCTCCCTGTCTCTGTAACCCCCCTACACCCCCTCCCTGTCTCTGTAACCCCCCTACACCCCCTCCCTATCTCTGTAACCCCCCTACACCCCCTCCCTATCTCTGTAACCCCCCTATACCCCGTCCCTATCTCTGTAACCCCCCTACACCCCCTCCCTATCTCTGTAACCCCCCTACACCCCCTCCCTATCTCTGTAACCCCCTACACCCCCTCCCTATCTCTGTAACCCCCCTACACCCCCTCCCTGTCTCTGTAACCCCCCTACACCCCCTCCCTGTCTCTGTAACCCCCCTACACCCCCTCCCTATCTCTGTAACCCCCTACACCCCCTCCCTATCTCTGTAACCCCCCTACACCCCCTCCCTGTCTCTGTAACCCCCCTACACCCCCTCCCTGTCTCTGTAACCCCCCTACACCCCCTCCCTATCTCTGTAACCCCCCTACACCCCCTCCCTATCTCTGTAACCCCCCTACACCCCCTCCCTGTCTCTGTAACCCCCCTACACCCCCTCCCTGTCTCTGTAACCCCCCTACACCCCCTCCCTATCTCTGTAACCCCCCTACACCCCCTCCCTGTCTCTGTAACCTTCGTGGGCTGAGTGCACAAACTTTGAAATGTATGGTATCACATTTGACCCCCAACCTCCTGTTACTCCATTCAGCCCCTCCTCCTCCAGCCTGTTAGCCCGATGTGCTCCTATCAATTGCTGCCATGTTGTCCGAGACAGAAATTCTGTGCCAGAGCTCTATGTGTCTGTAAAGACCTCATCCCCTTCGCAAACGGATCTGTATATCTGTCAGGACCTGGTTCAGCACAGGGTTAGATACAGAGTAAAGCTCCCTCTACACCGTCCCCCCACTCCCAGGGACAGGGGGTTAGATACAGAGTAAAGCTCCCTCTACACCGTCCCCCAGGGACAGGGGGTTAGATACAGAGTAAAGCTCCCTCTACACCGTCCCCCCACTCCCAGGGACAGGGGGTTAGATACAGAGTAAAGCTCCCTCTACACCGTCCCCCAGGGACAGGGGGTTAGATACAGAGTAAAGCTCCCTCTACACCGTCCCTCACTCCCAGGGACAGGGGGGTTAGATACAGAGTAAAGCTCCCTCTACACTGTCCCCCCACTCCCAGGGACAGGGGGGTTAGATACAGAGTAAAGCTCCCTCTACACTGTCCCCCCACTCCCAGGGACAGGGGGGTTAGATACAGAGTAAAGCTCCCTCTACACCGTCCCCCCACTCCCAGGGACAGGGGGGTTAGATACAGAGTAAAGCTCC
>NC_092766.1:5012583-5032224 GCF_047496795.1 Chiloscyllium punctatum
AGGGGGCAAATGGAGTTTAATGGGGGAAAGTGTGAGGGTTACAGAGGGACAGGGATAAGCTGCAGAGCTGGGCTGAGAGGGGGCAAATGGAGTTTAATGGGGGAAAGTGTGAGGGTTACAGAGGGACGGGGATAAGCTGCAGAGCTGGGCTGAGAGGGGGCAATTCGAGTTTAACGTGGGAAAGTGTGAGGGTTACAGAGGGACAGGGATAAGCTGCAGAGCTGGGCCGAGAGGGGGCAATTCGAGTTTAACGTGGGAAAGTGTGAGGGTTACAGAGGGACAGGGATAAGCTGCAGAGCTGGGCTGAGAGGGGGCAAATGGAGTTTAATGTGGGAAAGTGTGAGGGTTACAGAGGGACAGGGATAAGCTGCAGAGCTGGGCCGAGAGGGGGCAAATGGAGTTTAATGGGGGAAAGTGTGAGGGTTACAGAGGGACAGGGATAAGCTGCAGAGCTGGGCCGAGAGGGGGCAAATGGAGTTTAATGGGGGAAAGGGGGAGGGTTACAGAGGGACAGGGATAAGCTGCAGAGCTGGGCTGAGAGGGGGCAAATGGAGTTTAATGGGGGAAGGTGTGAGGGTTACAGAGGGACGGGGATAAGCTGCAGAGCTGGGCCGAGAGGGGGCAAATGGAGTTTAATGGGGGAAAGTGTGAGCGTTACAGAGGGACAGGGATAAGCTGCAGAGCTGGGCCGAGAGGGGGCAAATGGAGTTTAATGTGGGAAAGTGTGAGGGTTACAGAGGGACGGGGATAAGCTGCAGAGCTGGGCCGAGAGGGGGCAAATGGAGTTTAATGTGGGAAAGTGCGAGGGTCACAGAGGGACAGGGATAAGCTGCAGAGCTGGGCCGGGAGGGGGCAAATGTAGTTTAATGGGGGCAAGTGTGAGGGTTACAGAGGGACAGGGATAAGCTGCAGAGCTGGGCCGAGAGGGGGCAAATGGAGTTTAATGGGGGAAAAGTGTGAGGTGGTTCACTTTGGAAGGAGTAACAGGAATGGAGAGTCCTGGGATAATGCTAAGATTCTGGGTCGTGTAGACGTGCAGAGAGATCTCGGTGTCCATGTGGACACAGATCCCCAAACGGTGCTCCCCAGGTCGACAGGGTTTGTGAAGAAGGCGTGCGATGTGTGTCAGCTTTTATCAGGAGAGGGATTCCGCTTCGGAGCCGCGGAACAGCTGTACAAAACTGTGGGACAGCCGCACCCGGACAGTCCTGGTCTCCGCGTCGCGGGAAGGACGTGGGAACTTTGGGAAGAGAGGTTGCCCGGGACGTCTCCTGGTGGGGGAGGGGGGGGGGGGGGGGGAGGGATCGGGTCTCACGAGGACAGTCTGAGGCTGTTCCCTCTCGAGAGAAGGAAGGGGGGGCCGACTCAAGATGATCCGAGGGATGGATCAGGGGGGTGGGCAGCGAGGGACTTTTCCCTCGGGGAGAGGGGGGAGGGATGGCCGGCCCGAGGGGGGACGTGGCGTTAAACCGAGGGGGGGGTGATAGAGACAGGAGAGGCGTCAGAGGGAGTTTCGTCACTCGAGGGAGGACGAGGGGGCGCAGAAGGGACTGTCTCCGACAGTAGGACCCCCCCCCCCCTTAAGGGGCATTTAAATGGGCATTGGATGGGCACGTGGAGGAGAATGGGGTAGTGCAGGGGAGAGGGGAATCAGATTGGTTCCACAGCACAGCATCGAGGGGCCGAAGGGTCTGTATTGTGCGGGAATGTGCCAAGTTCTCTGCCACCTCAGGGCCCAGCGAACCCCTGCCCAGTCATACCAACAGGAAGCAAAGAAATTGGCAGAGGGGAGAGGGGCGAGCTTGACCTTACCCAGTCTGACCGGCGCGTGTGGCCACGTGAATGGGTCCCTGTCCCGTGGCATCTCGGTAGCTGATGTGGGCGCCATTCAGCAGGAGGTACTCACAGGCTGTCACCGAACCCTGGGGCCGGGAAACAGAGGGAGAGTTATCGGCAGGGACACACACGGGGGCAGGCCGGGGAACTGGGCACGGTGCTCCGAGTGACCGAGGGGGAGAGACCGGGGAACTGGGCACGGTGCTCCGAGTGACCGAGGGGGAGAGACAGGGGAACTGCGCACGGTGCTCCGAGGGGGAGAGACCGGGGTACTGGGCACGGTGCTCCGAGGAGAGAGACCGGGGAACTGGGCACGGTGCTCCGAGGAGAGAGACCGGGGAACTGGGCACGGTGCTCCGAGTGATCGAGGGGGAGAGACCGGGGAACTGGGCACGGTGCTCCGAGGGGAGAGACCGGGGAACTGGGCACGGTGCTCCGAGGGGAGAGACTGGGGAAGAGCGCACGGTGCTCCGAGGGGAGAGACCAGGGAACTGGGCACGGCGCTCCGAGGGGAGAGACCGGGGAACTGGGCACGGTGCTCCGAGGGGAGAGAGACCGGGGAACTGGGCACAGTGCTCCGAGGGGAGAGACCGGGGAACTGGGCACGGTGCTCCGAGGGGGAGAGACCGGGGAACTGGGCACGGTGCTCCGAGGGGAGAGACCAGGGAACTGGGCACGGTGCTCCGAGGGGGAGAGACCGGGGAACTGCGCACGGTGCTCCAAGTGACCGAGGGGAGAGACCGGAGAACTGTGCACGGTGCTCCGAGGGGGAGAGACCGGGGAACTGGGCACGGTGCTCCGAGTGACCGAGGGGAGAGACCGGGGAACTGGGCACGGTGCTCCGAGGGGAGAGACCGGGGAACTGCGCACAGTGCTCCGAGTGACCGAGGGGAAAGACCGGGAACTGCGCACGGTGCTGCGAGGGGGAGAGACCGGGGAACTGCGCACGGTGCTCCGAGTGACCGAGGGGGAGAGACCGGGGAACTGTGCACGGTGCTCCGAGGGGAGAGAGCGGGGAACTGGGCACGGTGCTCCGAGGGGAGAGACCGGGGAATTGTGCACGGTGCTCCGAGGGGAGAGACCGGGGAACTGGGCACGGTGCTCCGAGGGGAGAGACCGGGGAACTGGGCACGTTGCTCCGAGTGACCGAAGGGAGAGATCGGGGAACTGGGCACGGTGCTCCGAGTGACCGAGGGGGAGAGACCGGGGAACTGTGCACGGTGCTCCGAGGGGAGAGAGCGGGGAACTGGGCACGGTGCTCCGAGGGGAGAGACCGGGGAATTGTGCACGGTGCTCCGAGGGGAGAGACCGGGGAACTGCGCACGGTGCTGCGAGGGGGAGAGACCGGGGAACTGCGCACGGTGCTCCGAGTGACCGAGGGGGAGAGACCGGGGAACTGTGCACGGTGCTCCGAGGGGAGAGAGCGGGGAACTGGGCACGGTGCTCCGAGGGGAGAGACCGGGGAATTGTGCACGGTGCTCCGAGGGGAGAGACCGGGGAACTGGGCACGGTGCTCCGAGGGGAGAGACCGGGGAACTGGGCACGTTGCTCCGAGTGACCGAAGGGAGAGATCGGGGAACTGGGCACGGTGCTCCGAGGGGGAGAGACCGGGGAACTGCGCACGGTGCTCCGAGTGACCGAGGGGAGAGACCGGGGAACTGCGCACGGTGCTCCGAGTGACCGAGGAGAGAGACCTGGGAACTGGGCATGGTGCTCCGAGGGGAGAGACCGGGGAACTGGGCACGGTGCTCCGAGGAGAGAGACCGGGTAACAGCGCACGGGAATCCGAGTGACCGAGGGGAGAGACCGGGGAACTGGGCACGGTGCTCCGAGGGGAGAGACCGGGGAACTGGGCACGGTGCTCCGAGGGGAGAGACCGGGGAACTGCGCACGGTGCTCCAAGTGACCGAGGGGGAGAGACCGGGGAACTGCGCACGGTGTTCCGAGTGACCGAGGGGAGAGACCGGGGAACTGCGCACGGTGCTCGGAGGGGAGAGACCGGGGAACTGCCCCTTACCCCTCGTGCTGCAGAGATGAGGGGGGAGCACTGAGATTCCTCGCTATTGGTCCAGTTCACGTAGGCACCGTGCGCCAGGGCTTCGCACATCTCCGGCAGGTCACCAATAGCGGCAGCAGAGTACAGACGTCGACTCGGGCACAGGGTATCTGAGGATACGGGAATTCGATCCTCTACAGAATACAGGAAAGAGAGAGAATCTACGGTCACTCTCTCTCAGGGAGATATCTGTACACTCACTGGTGTGTCTCAGTCCCCTCTCTCTCTCTCATGGAGATATCTGTACACTGACTGGTGTCTCTCAGTCCCCTCTCTCTCAGGGAGATATCTGTACACTGACTGATGTCTCTCAGTCCCCTCTCTCTCTCTCTCAGGGAGATATCTGTACACTGACTGGTGTCTCTCAGTCCCCCCCCCCTCTCTCTCTCTCTCTCAGGGAGATATCTGTACACTGACTGGTGTCTCTCAGTCCCCCCTCTCTCTCTCTCAGGGAGATATCTGTACACTGACTGGTGTCTCTCAGTCCCCTCTCTCTCTCTCTCAGGGAGATATCTGTACACTGACTGGTGTCTCTCAGTCCCCTCTCTCTCTCTCAGGGAGATATCTGTACACTGACTGGTGTCTCTCAGTCCCCCCTCTCTCAGGGAGATATCTGTACACTGACTGGTGTCTCTCAGTCCCCTCTCTCTCTCAGGGAGATATCTGTACACTGACTGGTGTCTCTCAGTCCCCTCTCCCTCTCAGGGAGATATCTGTACACGGACTGGTGTCTCTCAGTCCCCCCTCTCTCTCTCTCAGGGAGATATCTGTACACTGACTGGTGTCTCTCAGTCCCCCCTCTCACTCTCTCAGGGAGATATCTGTACACTGACTGGTGTCTCTCAGTCCCCTCTCTCTCAGGGAGATATCTGTACACTGACTGATGTCTCTCAGTCCCCTCTCTCTCTCTCTCAGGGAGATATCTGTACACTGACTGGTGTCTCTCAGTCCTCTCTCTCTCTCTCAGGGAGATATCTGGACACTGACTGGTGTCTCTCAGTCCCCTCTCTCTCAGGGAGATATCTGTACACTGACTGGTGTCTCTCAGTTCCCTCTCTCTCTCAGGGAGACATCTGTACACTGACTGGTGTCTCTCAGTCCCCTCTCTCTCAGGGAGATATCTGTACACTGACTGGTGTCTCTCAGTCCCCTCTCTCTCAGGGAGATATCTGTACACTGACTGGTGTCTCTCAGTCCCCCCCCTCTCTCTCTCTCTCTCAGGGAGATATCTGTACACTGACTGGTGTCTCTCAGTCCCCTCTCTCTCTCTCAGGGAGATATCTGTACACTGACTGGTGTCTCTCAGTCCTCTCTCTCTCTCTCAGGGAGATATCTGTACACTGACTGGTGTCTCTCAGTCCCCTCTCTCTCTCAGGGAGATATCTGTACACTGACTGGTGTCTCTCAGTCCCCTCTCTCTCTCAGGGAGGTATCTGTACACTGACTGGTGTCTCTCAGTCCCCTCTCTCTCAGGGAGATATCTGTACACTGACTGGTGTCTCTCAGTCCCCTCTCTCTCAGGGAGATATCTGTACACTGACTGGTGTCTCTCAGTCCCCTCTCTCTCTCAGGGAGATATCTGTACACTGACTGGTGTCTCTCAGTCCCCCCTCTCTCAGGGAGATATCTGTACACTGACTGGTGTCTCTCAGTCCCCCCTCTCTCTCTCTCAGGGAGATATCTGTACACTGACTGGTGTCTCTCAGTCCCCTCTCTCTCTCTCTCAGGGAGATATCTGTACACTGACTGGTGTCTCTCAGTCCCCTCTCTCTCTCTCAGGGAGATATCTGTACACTGACTGGTGTCTCTCAGTCCCCCCTCTCTCAGGGAGATATCTGTACACTGACTGGTGTCTCTCAGTCCCGTCTCTCTCTCAGGGAGATATCTGTACACTGACTGGTGTCTCTCAGTCCCCCTCTCCCTCTCAGGGAGATATCTGTACACTGACTGGTGTCTCTCAGTCCCCCCTCTCTCTCTCAGGGAGATATCTGTACACTGACTGGTGTCTCTCAGTCCCCCCTCTCTCTCTCAGGGAGATATCTGTACACTGACTGGTGTCTCTCAGTCCCCCCTCTCTCGCTCAGGGAGATGGCTGTACACTGACTGGTGTCTCTCAGTCCCCCCTCTCTCTCTCAGGGAGATATCTGTACACTGACTAGTGTCTCTCAGTCCCCTCTCTCTCTCTCAGGGAGATATCTGTACACTGACTGGTGTCTCTCAGTCCCCTCTCTCTCAGGGAGATATCTGTACACTGACTGGTGTCTCTCAGTCCCCCCTCTCTCTCAGGGAGATATCTGTACACTGACTGGTGTCTCTCAGTCCCCTCTCTCTCAGGGAGATATCTGTACACTGACTGGAGTCTCTCAGTCCCCCCTCTCTCTCAGGGAGATATCTGTACACTGACTGGTGTCTCTCAGTCCCCTCTCTCTCTCTCCGGGAGATATCTGTACACTGACTGGTGTCTCTCAGTCCCCTCTCTCTCAGGGAGATATCTGTACACTGACTGGTGTCTCTCAGTCCCCTCTCTCTCAGGGAGATATCTGGACACTGACTGGTGTCTCTCAGTCCTCTCTCGCTCTCAGGGAGATATCTGTACACTGACTGGTGTCTCTCAGTCCCCCCTCTCTCTCAGGGAGACAACTGTACACTGACTGGTGTCTCTCAGTCCCCTCTCTCTCAGGGAGATATCTGTACACTGACTGGTGTCTCTCAGTCCCCCCTCTCTCTCAAGGAGATATCTGTACACTGACTGGTGTCTCTCAGTCCCCTCTCTCTCTCTCAGGGAGATATCTGTACACTGACTGGTGTCTCTCAGTCCCCTCTCTCTCTCTCTCAGAGAGATATCTGTACACTGACTGGTGTCTCTCAGTCCCCTCTCTCTCTCTCTCAGGGAGATATCTGTACACTGACAGGTGTCTCTCAGTCCCCTCTCTCTCAGGGAGATATCTGTACACTGACTGGTGTCTCTCAGTCCCCCCTCTCTCTCTCTCAGGGAGATATCTGTACACTGACTGGTGTCTCTCAGTCCCCCCTCTCTCTCAGGGAGATATCTGTACACTGAATGGTGTCTCTCAGTCCCCTCTCTCTCTCAGGGAGATATCTGTACACTGACTGGTGTCTCTCAGTCCCCTCTCTCTCTCTCAGGGAGATATCTGTACACTGACTGGTGTCTCTCAGTCCCCCCTCTCTCTCAGGGAGATATCTGTACACTGACTGGTGTCTCTCAGTCCCCTCTCTCAGGGAGATATCTGTACACTGACTGGTGTCTCTCAGTCCCCTCTCTCTCAGGGAGATATCTGTACACTGACTGGTGTCTCTCAGTCCCCCCTCTCTCTCAGGGAGATATCTGTACACTGACTGGTGTCTCTCAGTCCCCTCTCTCTCAGGGAGATATCTGTACACTGACTGGTGTCTCTCAGTCCCCCCCCTCTCTCAGGGAGATATCTGTACACTGACTGGTGTCTCTCAGTCCTCTCTCTCTCTCAGGGAGATATCTGTACACTGACTGGTGTCTCTCAGTCCCCCCTCTCTTTCTCAGGGAGATATCTGTACACTGACTGGTGTCTCTCAGTCCCCCCTCTCTCAGGGAGATATCTGTACACTGACTGGTGTCTCTCAGTCCCCTCTCTCTCTCAGGGAGATATCTGTACACTGACTGGTGTCTCTCAGTCCCCTCTCTCTCTCAGGGAGGTAGTATCTGTATACTGACTGGTGTCTCTCAGTCCCCTCTCTCTCAGGGAGATATATGTACACTGACTGGTGTCTCTCAGTCCCCTCTCTCTCAGGGAGATATCTGTACACTGACTGGTGTCTCTCAGTCCCCTCTCTCTCTCAGGGAGATATCTGTACACTGACTGGTGTCTCTCAGTCCCCCCTCTCTCAGGGAGATATCTGTACACTGACTGGTGTCTCTCAGTCCCCCCTCTCTCTCTCTCAGGGAGATATCTGTACACTGACTGGTGTCTCTCAGTCCCCTCTCTCTCTCTCTCAGGGAGATATCTGTACACTGACTGGTGTCTCTCAGTCCCCTCTCTCTCTCTCAGGGAGATATCTGTACACTGACTGGTGTCTCTCAGTCCTCTCTCGCTCTCAGGGAGATATCTGTACACTGACTGGTGTCTCTCAGTCCCCCCTCTCTCGCTCAGGGAGATGGCTGTACACTGACTGGTGTCTCTCAGTCCCCCCTCTCTCTCTCAGGGAGATATCTGTACACTGACTAGTGTCTCTCAGTCCCCTCTCTCTCTCTCAGGGAGATATCTGTACACTGACTGGTGTCTCTCAGTCCCCTCTCTCTCAGGGAGATATCTGTACACTGACTGGTGTCTCTCAGTCCCCCCTCTCTCTCAGGGAGATATCTGTACACTGACTGGTGTCTCTCAGTCCCCTCTCTCTCAGGGAGATATCTGTACACTGACTGGTGTCTCTCAGTCCCCTCTCTCTCTCTCTCAGGGAGATATCTGTACACTGACTGGTGTCTCTCAGTCCCCTCTCTCTCTCTCTCAGGGAGATATCTGTACACTGACTGGTGTCTCTCAGTCCCCTCTCTCTCTCTCAGGGAGATATCTGGACACTGACTGGTGTCTCTCAGTCCTCTCTCGCTCTCAGGGAGATATCTGTACACTGACTGGTGTCTCTCAGTCCCCCCTCTCTCTCAGGGAGACAACTGTACACTGACTGGTGTCTCTCAGTCCCCTCTCTCTCAGGGAGATATCTGTACACTGACTGGTGTCTCTCAGTCCCCCCTCTCTCTCAAGGAGATATCTGTACACTGACTGGTGTCTCTCAGTCCCCTCTCTCTCTCTCAGGGAGATATCTGTACACTGACTGGTGTCTCTCAGTCCCCTCTCTCTCTCTCTCAGAGAGATATCTGTACACTGACTGGTGTCTCTCAGTCCCCTCTCTCTCTCTCTCAGGGAGATATCTGTACACTGACAGGTGTCTCTCAGTCCCCTCTCTCTCAGGGAGATATCTGTACACTGACTGGTGTCTCTCAGTCCCCCCTCTCTCTCTCTCAGGGAGATATCTGTACACTGACTGGTGTCTCTCAGTCCCCCCTCTCTCTCAGGGAGATATCTGTACACTGAATGGTGTCTCTCAGTCCCCTCTCTCTCTCAGGGAGATATCTGTACACTGACTGGTGTCTCTCAGTCCCCTCTCTCTCTCTCAGGGAGATATCTGTACACTGACTGGTGTCTCTCAGTCCCCCCTCTCTCTCAGGGAGATATCTGTACACTGACTGGTGTCTCTCAGTCCCCTCTCTCAGGGAGATATCTGTACACTGACTGGTGTCTCTCAGTCCCCTCTCTCTCAGGGAGATATCTGTACACTGACTGGTGTCTCTCAGTCCCCCCTCTCTCTCAGGGAGATATCTGTACACTGACTGGTGTCTCTCAGTCCCCTCTCTCTCAGGGAGATATCTGTACACTGACTGGTGTCTCTCAGTCCCCCCCCTCTCTCAGGGAGATATCTGTACACTGACTGGTGTCTCTCAGTCCTCTCTCTCTCTCAGGGAGATATCTGTACACTGACTGGTGTCTCTCAGTCCCCCCTCTCTTTCTCAGGGAGATATCTGTACACTGACTGGTGTCTCTCAGTCCCCCCTCTCTCAGGGAGATATCTGTACACTGACTGGTGTCTCTCAGTCCCCTCTCTCTCTCAGGGAGATATCTGTACACTGACTGGTGTCTCTCAGTCCCCTCTCTCTCTCAGGGAGGTAGTATCTGTATACTGACTGGTGTCTCTCAGTCCCCTCTCTCTCAGGGAGATATATGTACACTGACTGGTGTCTCTCAGTCCCCTCTCTCTCAGGGAGATATCTGTACACTGACTGGTGTCTCTCAGTCCCCTCTCTCTCTCAGGGAGATATCTGTACACTGACTGGTGTCTCTCAGTCCCCCCTCTCTCAGGGAGATATCTGTACACTGACTGGTGTCTCTCAGTCCCCCCTCTCTCTCTCTCAGGGAGATATCTGTACACTGACTGGTGTCTCTCAGTCCCCTCTCTCTCTCTCTCAGGGAGATATCTGTACACTGACTGGTGTCTCTCAGTCCCCTCTCTCTCTCTCAGGGAGATATCTGTACACTGACTGGTGTCTCTCAGTCCCCCCTCTCTCGCTCAGGGAGATATCTGTACACTGACTGGTGTCTCTCAGTCCCCCCTCTCTCGCTCAGGGAGATAGCTGTACACTGACTGGTGTCTCTCAGTCCCCCCTCTCTCTCTCAGGGAGATATCTGTACACTGACTGGTGTCTCTCAGTCTCCCCTCTCTCTCTCAGGGAGATATCTGTACACTGACTGGTGTCTCTCAGTCCCCCCTCTCTCGCTCAGGGAGATAGCTGTACACTGACTGGTGTCTCTCAGTCCCCCCTCTCTCTCTCAGGGAGATATCTGTACACTGACTAGTGTCTCTCAGTCCCCTCTCTCTCTCTCAGGGAGATATCTGTACACTGACTGGTGTCTCTCAGTCCCCTCTCTCTCAGGGAGATATCTGTACACTGACTGGTGTCTCTCAGTCCCCCCTCTCTCTCAGGGAGATATCTGTACACTGACTGGTGTCTCTCAGTCCCCCCTCTCTCTCTCAGGGAGATATCTGTACACTGACTGGTGTCTCTCAGTCCCCTCTCTCTCAGGGAGATATCTGTACACTGACTGGTGTCTCTCAGTCCCCCCTCTCTCTCTCAGGGAGATATCTGTACACTGACTGGTGTCTCTCAGTCCCCTCTCTCTCAGGGAGATATCTGTACACTGACTGGTGTCTCTCAGTCCCCCCTCTCTCTCAGGGAGATATCTGTACACTGAATGGTGTCTCTCAGTCCCCTCTCTCTCTCAGGGAGATATCTGTACACTGACTGGTGTCTCTCAGTCCCCTCTCTCTCAGGGAGATATCTGTACACTGACTGATGTCTCTCAGTCCCCCCTCTCTCTCAGGGAGATATCTGTACACTGACTGGTGTCTCTCAGTCCCCCCCCTCTCTCAGGGAGATATCTGCACACTGACTGGTGTCTCTCAGTCCTCTCTCTCTCTCAGGGAGATATCTGTACACTGACTGGTGTCTCTCAGTCCCCCCTCTCTCTCTCAGGGAGATATCTGTACACTGACTGGTGTCTCTCAGTCCCCCCTCTCTCAGGGAGATATCTGTACACTGACTGGTGTCTCTCAGTCCCCTCTCTCTCTCAGGGAGATATCTGTACACTGACTGGTGTCTCTCAGTCCCCTCTCTCTCTCAGGGAGGTAGTATCTGTACACTGACTGGTGTCTCTCAGTCCCCTCTCTCTCAGGGAGATATCTTTACACTGACTGGTGTCTCTCAGTCCCCTCTCTCTCAGGGAGATATCTGTACACTGACTGGTGTCTCTCAGTCCCCTCTCTCTCTGGGAGATATCTGTACACTGACTGGTGTCTCTCAGTCCCCTCTCTCTCTCAGGGAGATATCTGTACACTGACTGGTGTCTCTCAGTCCCCCCTCTCTCTCAGGGAGATATCTGTACACTGACTGGTGTCTCTCAGTCCCCCCTCTCTCTCTCTCAGGGAGATATCTGTACACTGACTGGTGTCTCTCAGTCCCCTCTCTCTCTCTCTCAGGGAGATATCTGTACACTGACTGGTGTCTCTCAGTCCCCACTCTCTCTCTCTCAGGGAGATATCTGTACACTGACTGGTGTCTCTCAGTCCCCTCTCTCTCAGGGAGATATCTGTACACTGACTGGTGTCTCTCAGTCCCCTCTCTCTCTCTCAGGGAGATATCTGTACACTGACTGGTGTCTCTCAGTCCCCCCTCTCTCAGGGAGATATCTGTACACTGACTGGTGTCTCTCAGTCCCCTCTCCCTCTCAGGGAGATATCTGTACACTGACTGGTGTCTCTCAGTCCCCCCTCTCTCTCTCAGGGAGATATCTGTACACTGACTGGTGTCTCTCAGTCCCCCCTCTCTCTCTCAGGGAGATATCTGTACACTGACTGGTGTCTCTCAGTCCCCCCTCTCTCGCTCAGGGAGATAGCTGTACACTGACTGGTGTCTCTCAGTCCCCCCTCTCTCTCTCAGGGAGATATCTGTACACTGACTAGTGTCTCTCAGTCCCCTCTCTCTCTCTCAGGGAGATATCTGTACACTGACTGGTGTCTCTCAGTCCCCTCTCTCTCAGGGAGATATCTGTACACTGACTGGTGTCTCTCAGTCCCCCCTCTCTCTCAGGGAGATATCTGTACACTGACTGGTGTCTCTCAGTCCCCTCTCTCTCAGGGAGATATCTGTACACTGACTGGTGTCTCTCAGTCCCCCCTCTCTCTCAGGGAGATATCTGTACACTGACTGGTGTCTCTCAGTCCCCCCTCTCTCTCTCAGGGAGATATCTGTACACTGACTGGTGTCTCTCAGTCCCCTCTCTCTCAGGGAGATATCTGTACACTGACTGGTGTCTCTCAGTCCCCTCTCTCTCAGGGAGATATCTGTACACTGACTGGTGTCTCTCAGTCCCCTCTCTCTCTCTCAGGGAGATATCTGTACACTGACTGGTGTCTCTCAGTCCCCTCTCTCTCTCTCTCAGGGAGATATCTGTACACTGACTGGTGTCTCTCAGTCCCCTCTCTCTCAGGGAGATATCTGTACACTGACTGGTGTCTCTCAGTCCCCTCTCTCTCAGGGAGATATCTGTACACTGACTGGTGTCTCTCAGTCCCCTCTCTCTCTCTCAGGGAGATATCTGTACACTGACTGGTGTCTCTCAGTCCCCTCTCTCTCAGGGAGATATCTGTACACTGACTGGTGTCTCTCAGTCCCCTCTCTCTCTCTCTCAGGGAGATATCTGTACACTGACTGGTGTCTCTCAGTCCCCCCCTCTCTCTCAGGGAGATATCTGTGCACTGACTGGTGTCTCTCAGTCCCCTCTCTCTCTCAGGGAGATATCTGTACACTGACTGGTGTCTCTCAGTACCCCCCTCTCTCTCAGGGAGATATCTGTGCACTGACTGGTGTCTCTCAGTCCCCTCTCTCTCAGGGAGATATCTGTACACTGACTGGTGTCTCTCAGTCCCCCCTCTCTCTCAGGGAGATATCTGTACACTGACTGGTGTCTCTCAGTCCCCTCTCTCTCTCAGGGAGATATCTGTACACTGACTGGTGTCTCTCAGTACCCCCCTCTCTCTCAGGGAGATATCTGTGCACTGACTGGTGTCTCTCAGTCCCCTCTCTCTCAGGGAGATATCTGTACACTGACTGGTGTCTCTCAGTCCCCTCACTCTCTCTCAGGGAGATATCTGTACACTGACTGGTGTCTCTCAGTCCCCTCTCTCTCTCTCTCAGGGAGATATCTGTACACTGACTGGTGTCTCTCAGTCCCCTCTCTCTCTCTCTCTCAGGGAGATATCTGTACACTGACTGGTGTCTCTCAGTCCCCTCTCTCTCAGGGAGATATCTGTACACTGACTGGTGTCTCTCAGTCCCCTCTCTCTCAGGGAGATATCTGTACACTGACTGGTGTCTCTCAGTCCCCCCTCTCTCTCTTACCAGCAGTCGGAATCTTTTTTACAAATCTTTTCTGGACATATTTCGCTTCAATCCATCGTTGTTTCTGCTGCCTGTAAAAACAACCTGTTAGTTTCGAATATCGAGAGGGAACGAGAGTGAACCTTCCTCTGACACTGCCCTAAGCCCGCACTCACCACCCATCACGCACTCCCTCTACCAGGGACAGGGGGTTCGATACAGAGTAAAGCTCCCTCTACACCGTCCCCCCACTCCCAGGGACAGGGGGGTTAGATACAGAGTAAAGCTTCCTCTTCACCGTCCCCCCACTCCCAGGGACAGGGGGGTTAGATACAGAGTAAAGCTCTCTCTACACTGTCCCCCCACTCCCAGGGACAGAGGGGTTAGATACAGAGTAAAGCTTCTTCTACACCGTCCCCACACTCCCAGGGACAGGGGGGTTAGATACAGAGTAAAGGTCCCTCTACACCATCCTCCCCACTCCCAGGGACAGGGGGGTTAGATACAGAGTAAAGCTTCTTCTACACCGTCCCCACACTCCCAGGGACAGGGGGGTTAGATACAGAGTAAAGGTCCCTCTACACCATCCTCCCCACTCCCAGGGACAGGGGGGGTTAGATACAGAGTAAAGCTTCCTCTACACCGTCCCCCCACTCCCAGGGACAGGGATTTAGATACAGTGTAAAGCTCTCTCTACACTGTCCCCCCACTCCCAGGGACAGGGATTTAGATACAGTGTAAAGCTCTCTCTACACTGTCCTTACCGTGAACTCTCTGCTGTAGGCTTAGTCATTCCGGAATGTTCTGTCTCAGCCTCGTAAATGTGGTTTACAGTCTCATTGCCGAGGGCACAGAGTAACTGGAGACAGAGGAGAACAGAGTCTTTCATCAAACCCCAAACCCCTTCCCCGTTCCCTCCAGCTCTACACCGTCCCCCAATGGACCCCAAACCCCTTCCCCGTTCCCTCCCTCTCTACACCGTCCCCCAATGGACCCCAAACCCCTTCCCCGTTCCCTCCCGGTCTACACCATCCCCAATGGACCCCAAACCCCTTCCCCGTTCCCTCCCACTCTACACCGTCCCCAATGGACCCCAAACCCCTTCCCCGTTCCCTCCCTATCTACACCGTCCCCCAATGGACCCCAAACCCCTTCCCCGTTCCCTCCCACTCTACACCGTCCCCCAATGGACCCCAAACCCCTTCCCCGTTCCCTCCCGGTCTACACCGTCCCCCAATGGACCCCAAACCCCTTCCCCGTTCCCTCCCACTCTACACCGTCCCCAATGGACCCCAAACCCCTTCCCCGTTCCCTCCCTCTCTACACCATCCCCCAATGGACCCCAAACCCCTTCCCCGTTCCCTCCCACTCTACACCGTCCCCAATGGACCCCAAACCCCTTCCCCGTTCCCTCCCACTCTACACCATCCCCCAATGGACCCCAAACCCCTTCCCCGTTCCCTCCCGCTCTACACCGTCCCCAATGGACCCCAAACCCCTTCCCCGTTCCCTCCCTCTCTACACCATCCCCCAATGGACCCCAAACCCCTTCCCCGTTCCCTCCCGCTCTACACCGTCCCCAATGGACCCCCAAACCCCTTCCCCGTTCCCTCCCTCTCTACACCATCCCCCAATGGACCCCAAACCCCTTCCCCGTTCCCTCCCTCTCTACACCATCCCCCAATGGACCCCAAACCCCTTCCCCGTTCCCTCCCTCTCTACACCGTCCCCAATGGACCCCAAACCCCTTCCCTGTTCCCTCCCACTCTACACCGTCCCCAATGGACCCCAAACCCCTTCCCCGTTCCCTTCCACTCTACACCGTCCCCCAATGGACCCCAAACCCCTTCCCCGTTCCCTCCCACTCTACACTGTCCCCCAATGGACCCCCAAACCCCTTCCCCGTTCCCTCCCTCTCTACACCGTCCCCAATGGACCCCAAACCCCTTCCCCGTTCCCTCCCACTCTACACCGTCCCCAATGGACCCCAAACCCCTTCCCTGTTCCCTCCCACTCTACACTGTCCCCCAATGGACCCCAAACCCCCTTCCCCGTTCCCTCCCGCTCTACACCGTCCCCAATGGACCCCAAACCCCTTCCCCGTTCCCTCCCCCTCTACACCGTCCCCCCAATGGACCCCAAACCCCTTCCCCGTTCCCTCCCTCTCTACACCGTCCCCAATGGACCCCAAACCCCTTCCCCGTTCCCTCCCTCTCTACACCGTCCCCAATGGACCCCCAAACCCCTTCCCCGTTCCCTCCCGCTCTACACCGTCCCCAATGGACCCCAAACCCCTTCCCCGTTCCCTCCCGCTCTACACTGTCCCCCCCAATGGACCCCAAACCCCTTCCCCGTTCCCCTCCCACTCTACACTGTCCCCCCCAATGGACCCCAAACCCCTTCCCCGTTCCCTCCTGCTCTACACCGTCCCCAATGGACCCCAATCCCCTTCCCCGTTCCCTCCCGCTCTACACCATCCCCAATGGACCCCAAACCCCTTCCCCGTTCCCTCCCACTCTACACTGTCCCCCAATGGACCCCAAACCCCTTCCCCGTTCCCTCCCACTCTACACCCTCCCCAATGGACCCCAAACCCCTTCCCCGTTCCCTCCCACTCTACACTGTCCCCCAATGGACCCCAAACCCCTTCCCCGTTCCCTCCCTCTCTACACCGTCCCCCCAATGGACCCCAATCCCCTTCCCCGTTCCCTCCCGCTCTACACCATCCCCAATGGACCCCAAACCCCTTCCCCGTTCCCTCCCACTCTACACTGTCCCCCAATGGACCCCAAACCCCTTCCCCGTTCCCTCCTGCTCTACACTGTCCCCCAATGGACCCCAAACCCCTTCCCCGTTCCCTCCCGCTCTACACCGTCCCCAATGGACCCCAAACCCCTTCCCCGTTCCCTCCCGCTCTACACCGTCCCCAATGGACCCCAAACCCCTTCCCCGTTCCCTCCCACTCTACAACCGTCCCCCCCAATGGACCCCAAACCCCTTCCCCGTTCCCTCCCACTCTACACTGTCCCCCAATGGACCCCAAACCCCTTCCCCGTTCCCTCCTGCTCTACACCGTCCCCCCATGGACCCCAAACCCCTTCCCCGTTCCCTCCCACTCTACACCGTCCCCCCCAATGGACCCCAAACCCCTTCCCCGTTCCCTCCCACTCTACACCGTCCCCCAATGGACCCCAAACCCCTTCCCCGTTCCCTCCCGCTCTACACCGTCCCCCCCAATGGACCCCAAACCCCTTCCCCGTTCCCTCCCGCTCTACACCGTCCCCCCAATGGACCCCCCAACCCCTTCCCCGTTCCCTCCCACTCTACACCGTCCCCAATGGACCCCAAACCCCTTCCCCGTTCCCTCCCTCTCTACACCGTCCCCAATGGACCACATACCCCTTCCCCGTTCCCTCCCGCTCTACACCGTCCCCCAATGGACCCCAAACCCCTTCCCCGTTCCCTCTCTCTCTACACCGTCCCCCCAATGGACCCCAAACCCCTTCCCCGTTCCCTCCCACTCTACACCGTCCCCAATGGACCCCAAACCCCTTCCCCATTCCCTCCCACTCTACACCGTCCCCAATGGACCCCAAACCCCTTCCCCATTCCCTCCCACTCTACACCGTCCCCAATGGACCCCAAACCCCTTCCCCGTTCCCTCCCCGCTCTACACCGTCCCCAATGGACCACATACCCCTTCCCCGTTCCCTCCCGCTCTACACCGTCCCCAATGGACCCCAAACCCCTTCCCCGTTCCCTCCCTCTCTACACCGTCCCCAATGGACCCCAAACCCCTTCCCCATTCCCTCCTGCTCTACACCGTCCCCCCAATGGACCCCAAACCCCTTCCCCGTTCCCTCCCTCTCTACACCATCCCCAATGGACCCCAAACCCCTTCCCCGTTCCCTCCCGCTCTACACCGTCCCCCCAATGGACCCCAAACCCCTTCCCCGTTCCCTCCCGCTCTACACCGTCCCCCCAATGGACCCCAATCCCCTTCCCCCGTTCCCTCCCGCTCTACACCATCCCCAATGGACCCCAAACCCCTTCCCCGTTCCCTCCCGCTCTACACCGTCCCCCAATGGACCCCAAACCCCTTCCCGCGTCCCTCCCGCTCTACACCGTCCCCAATGGACCCCAAACCCCTTCCCCCTTCCCTCCCACTCTACACCGTCCCCCCAATGGACCTCAAACCCCTTCCCCGTTCCCTCCCGCTCTACACCGTCCCCCCAATGGACCCCAAACCCCTTCCCCGTTCCCTCCCGCTCTACACCGTCCCCCAATGGACCCCAAACCCCTTCCCCGTTCCCTCCCACTCTACCACCGTCCCCCTCAATGGACCCCAAACCCCTTCCCCGTTCCCTCCCTCTCTACACCGTCCCAATGGACCCCAAACCCCTTCCCCGTTCCCTCCTGCTCTACACCGTCCCCCAATGGACCCCAAACCCCTTCCTCATTCCCTCCCGCTCTACACCGTCCCCAATGGACCCCAAACCCCTTCCCCGTTCCCTCCCGCTCTACACCGTCCCCCAATGGACCCCAAACCCCTTCCCCGTTCCCTCCCACTCTACACCGTCCCCAATGGACCCCAAACCCCTTCCCCGTTCCCTCCCTCTCTACACCGTCCCCAATGGACCCCAAACCCCTTCCCCGTTCCCTCCCGCTCTACACCGTCCCCCAATGGACCCCAAACCCCTTCCCCGTTCCCTCCCGCTCTACACCGTCCCCCAATGGACCCCAAACCCCTTCCCCGTTCCCTCCCCCTCTACACTGTCCCCTCATGGACCCCAAACCCCTTCCCCATTCCCCTCCCACTCTCCACCGTCCCCCCAATGGACCCCAAACCCCTTCCCCATTCCCTCCCACTCTACACCGTCCCCAATGGACCCCAAACCCCTTCTCCGTTCCCTCCTGCTCTACACTGTCCCCAATGGACCCCAATCCCCTTCCCCGTTCCCTCCCGCTCTACACCGTCCCCCCAATGGACCCCAAACCCCTTCCCCATTCCCTCCCACTCTACACCGTCCCCAATGGACCCCAAACCCCTTCCCCGTTCCCTCCCGCTCTACACCGTCCCAACTGACCCCAAACCCTAAGACAATCGCAGCTTGACCACTAACCCCTGACCTACGCCTCACCTTGAGCAGCTCCGGCTCCCAGGTGTCAAGGGTCAGGGAGCGAACTTTGGACTGATGGACGCCCAGACCCCTGGGAAGAAGAGGGGACGTCAACAAAAAGGAGATCTTTGACAGCCCACGGCCTCCCACATCCTCCCCCCACCCGCCGCCCCGCCAACCTGTTATGAAGGTGTTGGCGTGGACTGTACCTTTACGAGAGAGTGTCGTGCGACTGACTGCACGCAGAGAGTGCACCGACAAGTTTAAAACTATAACATTTGGCTGTGAAACAATTCGCCGACGTGAGTACCATCTTCCGCAACCATTTGAATTGAGCCAATCAGTTGAAACTATGCCCCAAGATACCAAAACCCAAGCCAAGTTGAATTTTACTGCTTTGACGACATCAGACCAATGAGGCGATCCGATATTTCTGAAAGGAGACAACGAGGCCGGCAGATGCTGGATTTCAGAGTCAAGAGGGTGGTGCTGGAAAAGCACAGCTGGTCAGACAGCATCCGAAGAGCAGGAGAGTTGACATTTCGGGCAAAAGCTGTCGAAGGGCTACACATTCCTGGGCACTATGGGACACTGTCCCACGGCCAACCCACCCTAACCTACACATCCCTGGGCACTATGGGACACTGTCCCCACGGCCAACCCACCCTAACCTACACATCCTTGGGCACTATGGGACAATTTCCCCACGGCCAACCCACCCTAACCTACACATCCCTGGGCACTATGGGACACTGTCCCCACGGCCAACCCACCCTAACCTACACATCCTGGGGCACTATGGGACACTGTCCCCACGGCCAACCCACCCTAACCTACACATTCCTGGGCACTATGGACACTGTCCCCACGGCCAACCCATCCTAACCTACACATTCCTGGGCACTATGGGACACTGTCCCCACGGCCAACCCACCCTAACCAACACATCCCTGGGGCACTATGGGACACTGTCCCCACGGCCAACCCACCCTAACCTACACATCCCTGGGGCACTATGGGACACTGTCCTCACGGCCAACCCACCCTAACCTACACATCCCTGGGGCACTATGGGACACTGTCCCCCACGGCCAACCCACCCTAACCTACACATCCCTGGGCACTATGGGACACTGTCCCCACGGCCA